>NC_061105.1:43820155-43882655 GCF_015104395.2 Macrobrachium nipponense | reverse complement strand
TATATATATATATATATATATATTATATATATATATATATATATATATATATATAGATATATTATATATATATATATACACACACACCACACACCCCACACACATATATATATATATATATATATATATATATTTTATATATAAATACATCGAGCTACAAATGTCCCTTAATATCTAATTCACTTACCTCGGAATATATTTGCACATATGCTTAACCGAAGGGAATTTTATTAGGCGATGATAGAATTGTCGGCGCCCAGGCGCGAACCAGGACACCATACAAATCCAGGAACGCCAGTGAAGTGGGTAAAAGCTTCACTGACGTTCCTGGATTTGTATGGTATCCTGGGTTCGTGCCTGGGCGCCGACAATCTATTATCGCCTAATAAAAATTCCCCTTCGGTTTTTTTAAGCATATGTTGAAAATATTATTAATTCCGAGGTAAAGTGAATTAGATATTAAGGGACATTTCTAGTTCGATGTATGTATATGACACGGTAATGTGATATGACTTATATATATATATATATATATATATATATATATATATATATATATATATATATATATATATATATATATAAAATTTATAAAAGCATGCATTTTTTCCCACATAATTTCCTTCTGGGATGAGGTTGCGAGCCCATTACCTTGAACCACGTTACCATACCCTCGTTACCATCCACATACCCTTACGGGAAATTAAATGACCAAGTATTTTCTTCCCTGCCATCACGTAACTCTTCCTCTCTCTTCCCTTTTTGGGCAAGTTATGCTCACTAGTACAGCATCCAACTCTTCAGATAAAAGTATAACAAATCAGATGTTAGTTTCACTGTGGAATAAAGAGTTGAATAAAGATCTTAGGACAAAGGCCAAGCACTGGGACCTATGAGGTCATTCAGCGCTCAAATGGAAATTGAGAGTAAAAGGTTTGAAAGGTGTTGCAGGAAGAAAACCTCGCAGTTGCATTATGAATCGATTGTTAGGAGAGGATGGAAAGTAAGATGAAGGAAGAGAATATGAAAGGAGGTACAGTAACAGGAACGAAAGTGGTTGCAGCTAGGGGGCGAAGGAACGCTGCAAAGAACCTTAAGTAATGCCTACAGTGCACCGCATGAGGTCCACTGACGGCACTACCCCCCTAATTAGAATTACTAGCAGTTCACGCTTCAATACAAATCGTGTAAGTGGCATATGCAACAATGATAATAATAATGATAACTATTGGTGTTTTCACAAATAACAAGAGATGATGGGATAATCTGATCAACTGTGCACATGAATGACATCACTATTTTTCTTAGTAGATTCAATAATGACGAAACAAAAGAGATGAAAAACAGCAGGTTATGGTAAAATATCCGCAGAAATGATCTCAGCTTCAAATGAAAGGGCACCTCGTGTACAATAGCAGATTCACATCAACCGTGCATTTGATGTCTAGGCCAGTCCCTTATGACGCTCCTGATTTGCTGTTGATAAGGCAATCACAGGGGTGGAAACTCTTAATCTCTCGAGAGAGTTCACATAGGCAGGATGTATATTCCACCTCTCCTGAGTGGTACTTTTGAAAGAGGTATCCCTCAGGAGAGGTGGAACATAGATCCTACCCATGTGAACTCTCGAGAGAGGCTGAGAGTTTCCAGTCTTATGATTGGCTCATCAACAGCCAATCAGGAGCGTCGTAAGGACTGGCCTACACATCAAATGCACGGTTGATGTGAATCTGCTATAACTGGAATGTTTTACAGAATACGGACTCAACTCACCTCTCATAAGGCTGCCTTTTATCGTTCTCTTTTTATCAGGAATATCTTGCTAGTTCCCTCTGAAAATAAAATGAGGAAATGGGGAAGAATTACTCGAGGAAAAACAATAAAAAAAAGCTAAAACTTCCAATAACAAATGTCAATACAGTCCCTATTAATAAAATAAAATAAATATTGATTCCTTATTTGTTAAAGTACTTCATTCCACTTTTTTTTTAAATGAGTTAAACTGAAAAACTGTCAAATGAGACATGGCATTTATGTCTCGATATTCTTAAACGAAATCCTTCTGTGCAAATGCCCTTGACCAAAGGGGGTTAAACCGTAGGCCTAAACCTAAGGCTTCTTAATTGATCGAAGCCTACTATGGATTACTTCCCATTTCACAAAGACCCAAAGTAACTGGGAATGATGGGGACCGAGATTAGGTCTGTGATGGCTATCACTAGGCCTATGTTCATAGAAAGCAGTGAGAGCTTCGTTATGGCACAAAGTCAGTGGCACTGATTAGGCCTATGCGCTGGTTTTCTTAGGAGATGGCATTGAACGGAGACGTTACTTAGGAGTAAACTTTAATGTATGGATTATCAAGTGAAAAACATCGTGAAAATTAGGAATATACATAGTTGTCGTAACACCCAGTCAACCAGCACATACCTCATTCAACTGTGAAGATCAGACAACACAGTTACTGTGACCCACGCATTTTTCTCCTTCACTTTATAGATCTGGGTTTTTCTCACAGCCTCCGTTGCCCCTGAATAAAGGACCAATGATCGCCATGTACTTCCAGAAAACGCAAAACTAACGAAGAAATCAAAATGGAATTCCTCCGGAGAATTCACAGGAAGTAGAATAACTGTCAGCCATTAATATTCACCTCACATAACCAGTCTCAATTTCTAATATTTCGATTATTTAATATACAAACCGACAGAGTGAAATGGAGTTATAGAAAGCTTTTACGGCAAATAACAATCCGTGGTAAACGGCTCATGTATACTTTGTAGAAACAAGTGACGTACCGTGGACCTTCCCTGCAGTTCTTTACTATTTTTCTTTTAATCTTTACTTATATCACACTCCTATCGTATCTTCATTATTTTTTACACTACTATCTACATAGCATCTTCGATAATGGATTCCAATATAAGTTACGGCAGGCCCGTACCAAATTTCTGGAAGTCCATATTTTCTATGATTATCCTCTTCATGAAACTGTACATACAAAGTAATAAATAGTTATTGTTTTTTTTTTTTTTTTTTTTTGGTAAGTCAAAGTATATAACATAACAACAAATAAAGTAATATGCAAGTTATCGTTAAAATAAAAAATGAATAAATCAATAAAACTGAAGAAATATTCTTGAATTTCAGTGCAAACTTTCAACATTTTAAGTAAGATTCTGTCAACCAAAGCCAGTACTTTGAATAACATCTCATCGGGTAGAAGGGCATGGATCGCATACCCAATTTTTCTTCTTAACAGAACTAAAATAACATTTTCAAGTATTTCATCTTGTATATACCTATACATATATGCAATGACATTTATAGAAGATAAGGTCCAGTTTCGGGAAAAAGGGCCTATCCTCCCCACCCCCTTCCATAAAAAAAATAGGTACGGGCCTGTACGGTATCATGGCTTACATTTCAAGTAACGATTTACCCAGATATGCCTTGGTAGAGAGGAAGGCACGGGACGGTCCTTTTAGTACGCGTTGTTCAGTACTATAACGAAATGCGATCCCCTGCTGGATCTGTAATGGATAAAGTGATTCCAATATAAAACCTTTCACAAGTCTCCATATAATGATTTCATGATAGGAATAATCTGGTGTTTGTTAGCACCTTTTGTCCTGTACTTGCAGTGCAAGTCTGCAGCCTAGATCGAAGTGGACATTAGTAAACATGGCTGCCTTGTTGAGTAGGCTAAGCCAGCGGTACATAATACTGGCCACGCCCGAAAGTCACACAACCGATTAATAACAATGAAAACGACAAAAAACGATAAAAATATATATAATGACAAATGAACCACACTTACCACCGATTTTAGGAACACCAACTTCTGAGTAACCACTAGGCCTATGCTCTTTGGTGGATGGTTTTCTCACTATGGGTAACCAGGTATATTCTCAGAAGAGGCTTTTTTTGTCTCCTTTTTCATACTAATAGTTTCTTTTCCTCCACATGTCATTATATCGTTAATGAGAGATTGAAGAGTTGCAACCTGACCACAGAAATATGTCCAAACTGGCACCGCAACGTTTTCACCGACGGCATCGCGCCTACAACTTAGGAGAGCACCAGCACCAGCATGATCAAATGAATGTTATTTACGTCTTACAATTTAGTCCTGCACCAAAAATAATTTACCAATAGTAATGAAATAATTATAATATACTAAATATATACAAAATAAAAAGAACATTAACCTACTCTCGGATATTTTTTTATGTGATAGTATATAACCTAAAACGAGATAACTACATTTGACATTACGTTTGTGGAGTGTCGGTCCACAAGACACCATTCTGGCGGGTGGCTTTAAAATAGGCTGTTGATATTGACTGAAACAAACAAAAACGATAGTGACTGAAACCATACTCGTTTCGATTTTCCATCGTGCATGCCTCTGAGAACCAACCTTTACACGAATACACCTCAGAAACGGTAAGAAGCAATGTTCAATTTGTTTTGTTTCCCCTGAAATAGCGTCTCGTTTTCATTAACTTCTCGTCACTTTCGAAGAAAACTCTCATTGAGCAACATTGCTGGCAAATCAATTCTTTGCAGAATCAAACGACTGATCTGGAACTTTGGTGTAGAATAGATCGTAATGCAGAGGTCACGAGCATCATCTAGTTTAAAAGGACATAGATAACGCTAATATACTCAATTTGGTGTTTCAAACGTCATTTTTCTCTTAATATTAAAATGAGCTGCCATTATTCCAGCCGTCTAGTAATATCATCCGTGTGACTCTCTCTCTCTCTATTATTTCTAATTCATAAGCATCTTTCTACCTCTCTCTCTCAGTTTTCCCTTGACCGTCCCCACCCCCCCACCAAATGGATCTATAACTGCCCATCACCTTCATAGGCCTAATTTTATGGGAGGATAATTAAATGAATTATAGAAGAGTCACATTTTGTCGAAGATCTCCCTTTCTTTTGTCTCTGTCTACAGTTAGACCCATAAAATATAAACACGATGGAAAGGAAACTGATTCCCCTGGTGAAGCTTTTAGGCCTACCAGACAGAAACGATTAACAGTTTCATTGGGCCCTGAATTCAATAGTACAAGGTAGGCCTGTGAAATAAAACTCGTGTTAGCCGCACTATTTGAGACTTTTGTTAGGCCTATGTCATTCATCTCCTGTTAGCCCCACTATCTGAGATTTTGGTATGCTTGAACTGACGGAAGTTTATCATTTCCTCCATTTCTTAAACAGTATGTAACAGATATTGTAAGAACTCTGATGGAGTCGAAGAAATAATTATTTGAAGTGGTTATTTTCATACACAGATCAAGTACGTAATTTTACTTTCTTAAAATATGGACACTGTTTAGAAATATGTTTTTACATGTGGTCTCGCTTGGAATGTTGAGGTTGTCAAATAATGTTCATATGAGAAATTCATTCACGTGAACCAGTTTTTTTTCACCAAGGGAATTATATATGATGTATTCGTCTGCCTTTGTCAAGATTCGAGTCTGTGACTTTTGATGTGATAAGGATAGTTGTTATTATTATTATTATTATTATTATTATTATTATTATTTATAGTAGTAGTAGTAGTAGTAGTAGTATAGCTGAAGCTAATCATACTATCATCATTATCAAATTTAATTACTTTCCGGGGCTGGTTAATGACATGTCATCGGAAGATCTGAATAATTATGAATGAAACCATACATATATGTTAGGGAATAAATGAGATTTTTTTCATAAATAACACGTTTCATTGCGCTTTTAATCAAATACCAGTAATGATAAAACTAATAAAAACTGTTTTCATTATTGCCGATTGTTTCGATGGTAAGTCTACCCTTAGCATTTTTGTCAACCTGTCAATAGTAACTGAAGAGGCTGGTTAAACTTGAGATAAACTGCAGTCGTTTCTTTAATGCTCATCCAATTCCAGAGGTCAGGTAAATTCAGCCACTGTCGAAGGTTCCGTATTTTCGGAATTTTTCGTACTCCACAATACATCGCTCTTAACTAGATCTCATATTTTCCAGTAACGCTAAAACTAAGCTGCATTGTTATTCTCATCCCAAAGGCAGATGTTATCCTGCTATCCTTTAAAAATACCATTTTCATTTAATAGGTGCCTTGAGTCTCCGCCACTTATCTTCGGGTTTTTTCGAACCCAAACGCCTCTCATCAGACATTTGCATGAGTGACAAATTAATGTTTGACCTAAATTGGTGCTTATGCAAGTAACAGAAGAAATCCCTTAAATAGGTATTGAGCCTTATACAGAGAATCATTTGGGACCGTAGACAGAAGAAGCTGCACACTTATTGTTGAAACACGTATTTATTTGTGAATATATATGAATATATATATATATATATATATATATATATATATATATATATATATATATATTATATAATACTTATATATCTATATATATATATATATATATATATATGTATATATATTATATATATATATATATATACAATATATATATCTTTATATTATATATATATATATATATATATATAATCTATATATATATTATATATACACTAAGACTTTCATTAACTGATCACACCAAATAATTATGAATAAAGTCTTCAATAACACTGATAACAATAATACCAATAATATATCATCATTATCATTTTCAACGTCCTCAACATTACGACCAGTATTATTGCGCCACTATCACTATCAATCCCATCAAACAGAAAGAAGCAAAATATCCAGATATTCCCAAAAGGCCTCAGATCTTCTCTGACAGTCCATTCCTCATTTGCATAACGGGTGCAGGAACCGCCGCTTCCTCTTAAAGCAGCAAATGACCGCAACTTTCTCCTCGAAAGCAAATATTCTCATTTCATGGCCAAGAGAGGAAGAGATGAGTTTTCATTCATGCTCGGAAATGGGTCGGTCCAGTATACATAGAAACTATCGAATAATGTATGCAAGTATACATTACTGATGCATATGTGCATTAATGAAAACGCCAGTTCTTGATAAAACTTGATATGAGTTAAGACAACTTTCCCTCATATTTATTGCTGTATTTTGAGACTCTGTGTGTGTGTGTGTACGTAAGTGAGCATTCGAGCATTAATGTTTGCCACTGCGTCAAAGCCGCCTAAATACCCAGATAAAGAAAGAGAGAGAGAGTCATTTATGATATTAGGAAAAAAGAATTTATAAAGATAATAAAGAGATATAGAAAAGATGAAAATTTTTATCCTTATGGATAGAAAAAGCTGAGAGAGAGAGAGAATCATTATGAACGTTATTAGAAGAACATAATGGAAAAAGAGAGATAATCATCAATTATGTTACTAGAAAAACATGAGAGAGAGAGAACGCAATACGCCTTTTCTGAATATTTGGAAATGCATCATTCTTATTACCGTAGATTGACTCATTAAGAACGTTATTTAAAAAAGAAAGACATAACAGGGAAAGAGAGAGATAATCATCATTTATGTTACTATAAAAAACATGAGAGAGAGAGAAAGAGAGAGATTATTGAAGTAAGTTAGTAATCAAAATAATTTAAGAAACAGAACAAGTGTCTGTACAAAAAAAGAACGATAAAAATCTAGAAAAAATTTATATTACTGATTTAATTGGATGGGAAATCATTTCAGTCTTACATGGTCAGTGAAATTTGAAAAACTAACAATAAAATAATGATAATAGTAAATAATAATTAGAATAATTTCTTAAGGAATACATGAAAAACACCCATTTTATTCCAGGAAGCTGTAATAAGGAAAGAAAGTCCACGAATTAATAAGATTATCATACTAAGGAAATAAAAGTAGTGAACTACACATAATAAATAAAATTCACTTCATTAGCTAAAGTAATTTCGAGTCTTGAGACAAAACAGACGACAGTGTGTTTTTGAGGTTGCTAAGAACAAAACCTGTACATTCCTAAATGAGAGAGAGAGAGAGAGAGAGAGAGAGAGAGTCTTTATTGACGCGAAAAGTCGTTGCCACAAAAGACAAAGAAAAAGTTAGGCCATGAAATTCTTGCTTTCCGTGTCTGGTTATTATTAGTCTTTGTCCTGTGGACGACAAACAACATCGTTAGAATCGTAAGTGGGAGTTTCTTTGTTCTATTCCTTTCTGTTCGTCGTCTTTTGTTCTTCGTCTTCCTGAGCGAAGAGACTGGAGCTGTTGCTTGCAATTTTCCCGAGCGTCTTCTCGTTTCCGTCGCGGTATAAAGAGTAATTAAGATAATTTCTTCCTTAACGTTTCCTGAAAGTGAATACTGCTTGCAAGCATAATTTGACTAATAAATAGGCAGGTTTATTCTTTTTTTTCTTACGGGAATACTGCTTGCAAGCATATTCTTGAATAATGGAGAGAGATATATACCGTGTTCCTTTTTGATTGAAATGAGTATAAGATACCCAGACAAACACATATACTATACCACTACCTCAGAGAGGCCTAATGTGAAAGGTGAATGAACAAACTTGGTAATCTGTAGAAACTTTTTTGTATTTTCTTAAGCAGGAATCAACCTACAAAGCGATGCAACTTATGCAGACCCACAGATCACATCAACCTGTTCATTAGGGGGCTTCCGGGTGGTGCAAGAAAGGGAAGTTATGCGAACTCTTATTAGTTTCATAGTTCGACAGCGAACAAAGTTTGGGGATTATGCTTCATCTCGGAAGAGAATACATCTATCCACGAGGCTTCGGCCTCTTCATCTTCATGTTAAAATGAACTGTTTCTCGAAGAGTTGTTTTTAGAAAAAAAGAGTTTGTGTCCGCTACATTAGTACACCGAAGGTAACAAATTCCCGACATTCAGTTTATCATCCATAAATCGGAGAAATATAGCCATCATACCAATGACTAATTGGTTATATGTGATTCAGGCTGCCAAGCCAAGCACTGGGACTTGATTTATAGGTTTTAGGCATAAGACCAAATACTGGGGCAACTAAGGCCATTCAGCGCTGAAACGGAAATTGGCAGTGAAAAGGTTTGAAAGGTGTAACAGGAGGAAAACCTCAAAGCAGTTGCACTATGAAACAATTGTCGGGAGAGGGTGGAAAGTAAGATGGAAGAAAGAGAATATGAACAGAGGTAGAGTAAAAGGAATGAAAGGAGTTGTAGCTAGGGGCCGAAATGACGCTGCAAAGAACCTTAAGTGATGCCCTCTACGGGGCCAAGTGCTGGGGGCCAATTTCGGCCATTCAGCATTTCCTGACAGTGAAAAAAAGGGAGTTAGAGTGGTTGGACAGCAAGATAAAGAGATCCAGAGAGTAAAGTACATGAGGGATCTAGAGGTGGAACTTGAGGAAAACCACACAGTTGCACTAAGAATAACTGTTAGAGAGGTTGGAGAGCAGGACTGAAGAAAGGAGGCAGAAATAGGCTTAAGAAGAATAGCTAAAAATGGAAGCAGTGAAGGCTGAAGCGACGCTGTAAACACCCTTCACTCATTTCTCGATTAAGCACACCACGTGGGGTACGCGGCTGCCTCATGGGGGGATGGGGGGGGGGGGGGGGGGTGGGGGCATTCCAAGAACGTTATTTTCAAACCTGAACTTTATTGCTGACGCATTTCACTAAATATGCGTACCTTCTTTTTCGGGAGAATGAGTTCGGGGAGCCCTACAAATTATGGAAAAATCGAGGACATAATAATATACACTTAATTAAAACTGTAGCATTTATCATCGCAAGGATGGAGGGGACCAATTGGACCAACAGCGGCGTTTTTATCTACCCTAATGAGGCCCGGGGGGGAGGGGTGTCAAAAGTTGCCCGAAATGAGCGATGGGAATGGGGCCTAATGAAGTCGGAGCTTCCTTCGTCTGTCCAATGAGATGCGTAAAACTGTTCCAACGAAATACAGCGCGTGTATAAGTATGTGTTTATAAGTATGTATGAGTATATATGCACATATACAACCATATGTATAACTGATTCGCTATGATATAGAACCTAATGAATGCATAGATACGGGCAAATGGCACGAAGTGTATCTTAGTTTAACCAGACCACTGAGCTGATTGACAGCCTCTCCTAGGGCTGGCCCGAAGGATTAGATATTTTGACGTGGCTAGGAACCAAATGGTTACTTAGCAACGGGACCTACAGCTTATTGCGGGATCCGAACCACATGATATCGCGAAATTCATTTCTAATCACCAGAAATAAATTCCTCTTGATTCCACGGTGGCAGAGCGGGGCGCGAACTCTCGCTACCAAATCATTAGGCAAGCAGGCAACCCAACCGTCCAACGAGGAAGCAACGAAGTGGTTGCTAAGCCTTTGTTTCACCTTTCGTTCTTGGCATTTGCCTTCACTTGACTCAAAGACGTTTGTATTGGGAAAGGCAGGCAAAATAACGAGCTTTTGTTGCAGAAACCTCCTCCGTCCTCTTAGAAGGAATCGCCATCTTTCAACTTTGGACAAAACAAAATTGGTTGAACGACCAAAGTTATACTTCTTAACTCTTAATGAAAACAAAATTATTTTTTCGTGTCTTCCCAAGTCGAGAGGAGGTCCTTTTGGTCAGGGAAGGATGGAAAGGAAAGAGAGAGTAAGGGATGTATAAAGTATGAGGTAAATGTGTAAATATTTTTACGTTTTGTTTTAAAAACGTTATGTGGTTCACACACTCAGCCTAAAGTTTGGAGCAGTTCCTTCTTTAGATTATTTAATTTCTGTTATTTCACTAGACTTAATTCATACTTCAATATTTTCATAATATGGACTCAAAGGTAAAGTTGACTTTGTAACGTATTTTGATGACTAAATCATCAATAAAAAAACTGAAAAAAACAGTAAGCTCTCTCTCTCTCTCTCTCTATCTCTTTCACATCAAATAGATCTTAATTTCCTTCAAAATGAGTATTGATGATTCAGTCCTCCGCAGAACCTATTTCGAGGCGGTACATAAAATTAATCCTAATCAGGCTATCCATAATTTTTTGACTGAGAACATAAAATCGAGTAAAATCATACAGTAAAAACTCTGGCTGGAGTCGGTTTTACCAGAAACTCACTGAAATGTTAAGCAATATTTGGGTCAGCCCACCCAATGAGTATAATGGTGTTATAATTACAACTTTCTTTCCATGACAAAAAACTTCTCGCCAAACAAGGTTGAGTCTCCTAGGGCCACGTCACAGTTTAATCAAAGGCTTCCTTAAACTTTAGCTGCTAATTAGACTTAACGTAAGTCTCCCCCCCCTCCAACAACCCCCTACCAAATTGTTTTCTAATCTAAAATTTATGGTTGCGCAACTCTGGTCATGTTATGCCTCCGTCTTCTTGTGTCAAGTTTCCGTACAGAGATGGACTTTGTGTCTACTCTTATGGAAATGGCTTCCGTTTGTTTCAGAAGTCGTACCGATAGATAAGCAGATCGATAGATAGTTATAAATACATACATGCTAGGTGAAAAATGGCTAATATAATGATAATATGCACTTTGGCTCAGGCTCAACGAGATACTGTGAAAAGGTTCACAATCGCTTCCCTTATTCTCGGCCAGAACGGAACTCTCTCCATATTCCCTCGGTCGGATATCTCACGAAACGAAAATCTCGTCCTTACAAATGTCATAAATATGAGATGAACATTGCGATCGTTTCAGGAGTGGCAATGCTACCTTCCTCGTGGTAGTGACTCCCCCAGTGCCACCTGGGGAGATGCACCCCTTGAGCTGTACCATGAGATTTAGCTCTTTCTTACAACGGCTTTGATGACAGTGTCACTGAGAAGGGATTATAAAATGTAGAAAGAAAGTTGCAGATGAAGCAGCAGATTAATACAAAACAGACCTAATTTACGAACAGTATTACAACAATGGAAACCAAAAAAAGAGGAGAAGAGTAGTCCGTAAGAGACATTATCCAAAAGAGGTGGGTGCTGACGGATGCAAAATTGCAAAAGAGCATCGTGAAGGTACTGATTGAAAGCCAGAGATAAAATCAGTTAATAAGTCTTCCAGACCAACAAATGACCGGACTCACCAGTAATTCATAAATGGGAATATGAGCTGTCATAATCTCAAGTTCTCATCAAGCAATCGTCATCCACCTCAAAAGTGAACAACTTAAGGAAACCAGTTCACAGTGAAAATAACTACAAAATAAAATGCATCAAAAGAAGTGCTGATAGCCACCTAACTAACAATCGTTCTGCTGTAGACAAAAGAACCTAATCCCTTGATCGACGGTGAGGCAAGGCCATGAAATACAATTATCTCTCAGAACTATTTTGTATTAATACCGAGTTTCCCCATGTGTGTGTGTGTGTGTGCATGTGTGCCACCACGTGTGTCTTAGAGTCTATCTCCTTTAGCCTAGGCATTAGTGTGACTTTATTCAAATTGGCAATACTGAAATTAAAGAAACATTTGTGGATGCTGAAAAATTAGAATAAATATTGCATTTAATAATAATAATAATAATAATAATAATAATGTAATTGTTGATATCCGCAACACAGTTAGGGCCATAATAGACAAAGGATTACTCTAAATCTATATAAGTCTACTCAAAATCCGCATCGATAAAAATCCACTGCTAATGACTCAAAATGTCATTATCAAAAATCATCTCCGGAATAGAAACTCTACCGAACATGAATCCGGCTTTAACTGATATCCGGACAAATACACCTTATTTGGACAAGATCAATTTACTATTTATTTTCCTTTGAGGCCACCGCAGGGGCCACAGAAATATTTTAGGCTTTTAATCATCATGACTACACATCTACATCGTTATATGTTAATTGTTTACTCTCTCAAAACAGCCTTTGAACAGATTCTGCAAAAATCCATTTCACGTTTTCCTTCCGGCTGAGAGAGTCGGAACATATTCATTTAATCTAATCTGTCTCTGTTGACGAGGTTGGGTGGGCCAATACTGGCACCATGTTTGGGGGAAATTGCTTTCATAATGCCATGTTCATTATTGCCACTACTACCTGCAGTATGAGTCGCACATAAAATCTCCACATTTTTTGTATAAAGGCTTCCAAATTAAAAAAAAAAAGGGATTATAATTGGTTCCTCCCTACGAGAGCTTCAAATGAACGAATTCAATACTTATCTCTACAAACGATAACACTTTAAAACGTATGTTTATTCACAAATAAAAATAAAATTCTAACAGCATATCCTTGATGTGGGGATCTCTCCAGTCTCCTCTGTTTCTCACAACTATGTTATTTTGTGACAGGTTACTGAAACTGGTTTGGAATAGGAAGTTAATGGCGATGGAATCATGGGTCAGCCCCATCAGCAAAATTCAAATAGCGTACGTGATAAAAAAAATTTACCATTCATTAGAACCTTTATATTAAAGAGGGTTTTTAATACATATGTAGGCTATATAAATTATAAAATCTACCATTTGAAGATATCATACAAGGAAGAAAAAATATTTTTGTAATATCTCTTCAGTTTCTAATTTCATCTCTTTTTTAATCTATCAGAGTTTACACAGATGCAATGAGAAATCTAGAAAAAAACTGCAATTAATTTTGCTTGCTCGTGATTTAATTTAATAAGTCTTTATTTTCGTAAATGATATGGAGTTATATAACCAACTTGCTTCCTGAAATTACCTTGATAGAAAAAGCTCATTTTCGGTTACATGAGTCCTAATAATGATATGGTCTAAATTAACACGGATTTAGGTCATAGTTCCACACACTAATAAATCTTAGAATGTTTTTCTATCGAAAATCTACAACGACCAATACTACATTTTTCGTGGAATTCTTTATACTCTTAACTCTGTATTGTAAGCAAAATGAGACAGTTACAGATACTCAGTATGTATGGCTTTCCTGCACCATAAAACTCCCTCTCTGTGTTTTTTATATTAATGGAAATCCCATATATATATATATATATATATATATATATTATATATATATATATATATATATATATATATATATATATAATATATATATATATAATGAAATTTTTTAACAACTGTGTCAATATAATTCAGGAAGGTTTTTTTCCCTTTATTCACAGTCTTTGGAATGTTTATCCAGCTTATGGGTTTTTTTCCTCTAGTTGCTCCAGATAAAAGCTGCAGATTACGATCCCCGTCGAAAAGCTATGTAAAATAATTATAACTATTTACTAATCTTACGCAAAATAATACTGAAATTTATTATTCAGGTCATCATGCCATCAAATTAAATATATTAAAATCTTACTTCAAGCGTATCCAGTAAATCTGAGGGATTCAGGCATAATTGCTCCAAAAATTACGCTAATGTACCATCATCATCATTATTTGCCCTATCAGTGATGAAAATTAATGATGTGCATTTGGAGGGGAAGCAAGACACATCGATTCTTATGGTGTATCCACTAAATGTCTGGCGACTGAACATATATATATATATTTCAAGACTTCAGTGAAGTTATCGACTCTGCTAACAAGTGAGGTATAAGTTGCTATCAACTTATACCTCACTTGTTTGTCGAGTCAGTAATATATAACTGAATTCCTGATTTCTCCTCTGTGCGCTGGTTCGAATCCAGGAGAGGACGAAATTATTAACTAAAAAAATTCCCCTTCGGTTAACATGTATGAAAATATATTAATTCCGAGGTAAAGTGAACTGGATATTAAAGGACATTTGTAGTTTACTGCATGTATATGAATCACGGTGATGTGGTAAAAATTCATAGATACTTCAAATACACAATAGACGTGCGTACGTCTATTATTATTATTATTATTATAATTAGTGGCAGTCTTAGGGCCCTATCCATATTCGAAATGTTATGGTCTAGGTCTTAAAAATGATGAATGATTTCTCCTCTTCATCCTACACATGGCTTTATTTATTGCACAGGTTATCCTTCACATGTACGAAATCTCTCTCTCTCTCTCTCTCTCTCTCTGTAATACATTTAGTATTCTCCGGCCCTAACCAGAGAAAACTAAATCCTCAGTTTCCTACTTGTCAATCATGGGCGTCAGGAAGCCTTTTCGAATACTATCAATTGTTTGCCCAGTGGGCCTTAAACTTCCTAGATTCTTTGCTTTGTTTGTATTGTTTATATGGTGATTTTACGTTGCATGGAACCAGTGGTTATTCAGCAAAGGGATCAACGGCTTTACTTGACATCCGAACCGCGTCGAGAATGAACTTCTATCACCAGAAATACACATCTCTGACCCCTCAGTGGAACGCCCGAGAATCAAACCCGCGGCTACCGAAGTGGCAGGCCAAGACCAAATCGATCATGCCTCACGGATTTGAAATTGTCTTTCCTGTAATTCATTTGTAGTGTGTGTATGTGACAGAGAGAGAGAGAGAGAGAGAGAGAGAGAGAGAGAGAGATGATCTAACAGCAACACCTTTAACAACCAACCCTGCGAAACTATTCCTCTGCAAAAGTCATCAAGTGGGGAGGGGTTGAATGAGACTCTTGGATAATTAACTCGGTTTCGTCCACTTTTTCCTTCAAGTAAGTTTATTGGGGATCTCGATTTTCTGGGAACACTGTAGCATCTCCATACTCCCGTATTTTACATTTTATTATTTTATTATTATTATTATTATTATTATTATTATTATTATTATTATTATTATTATTATTATTATTATTATTATTTTCAGTCAATATAACAACAACAACAGCAACAATAACAACAATATAATAAAATAAAAGAATTGATATAATAATAATATAATAATAATAATAATAATAATAATAATAATAATAATAATAATAATGGGTTAAATAGCAAAACTCAGCAATGATGGAAAGAAATGAAGGAATAAACGACAACGACGTAAATGGAACCTCTGGCAACAGAGGAGCTTCGTCCGGCAACCAGGTATTCAACCCAATTGTAGGGGAAGACGGTCAGGTACTTGGAGGTCGTCATCCAGCAACTGATCACCACAACGACAGTAATCAACAGCCTGAGATTGGAGCTACAGAGGCAAAAAGGAAGAAATGGACAAGAGAAGAAAATAAGGAAATATGGAGATGCTACATCAGAAGCAACCCGACGGAGAGAGGATATAGAAGAAGATTGGTCAACATCTGGAATGAGAGGAATAACACCCCCCAAACAGAGCAGAGGCTGGCAGACCAAGTAAGGAACATAAAGAAAAAGAACTGGCTCTCCCCAACAGAAAGAGAAGAACTGGAAAGGGAAATGTCACACGACAACGAATTACACGAAGACGAACTGAGAGACGATGCCACAGAAGACGACAGGGAGGATGAGGTATCAAACAAACGACACACGAAGAAACACCGACGAAGTAACAGAGAGGACGGAATGGGTAGAAAAGATTAGACAATGGATGGACCCAGATACAGAGAGAACAAAGATCCCCTCCATGAAAGCCTACAACAACGAAATTAAAAAGGGAGAAAACTAGTGAGGTCAATGAAATAATGGGCCTAATACACACCACCAGTATCACAGAAACAAATAACTTGACATATGCAGGAGCAAGATTAGTAGCAGAACTGATGGATTCGAACACCAACACCACCGTCACAACCAACCCAAAAGAAACCAAAACAGCAACCTCCTTGGAAAAGGCGCCTGGAAAAGCAAATCATGGTGATGAGATCTGACTTGAGTAAACTGAAAGAGATGGCAGAAAAAAGGCTAAGAAGCAAGAAAACAAGGGAGGAACTCAACGAGAAATACAAAGTACAAGAGAGGGGACTAAACAACACAATAGAAGATGTAAAACAGAGGCTTAAGGCCAAAAGCCACACAAGATCCAACGGTACATGAACAGGAATAAGGGATACCAACAGAACAAACTATTCGGAACCAACCAGAAAAGATATACAGCCAACTAAGAGGGGTAAGACAACCACCCAGAAATTCCTGAAGCCGAACCAAGTAAGAGACTCTGGGAAAACATATGGAGCAATCCAGTATCACACAACAAACATGCAACATGGCTCCAGGAAGTCAAGGAAGAAGAAACAGGGAGAATAAAACAAAGATTCACAGACATCACGACAGACACAGTCAGACACCAACTAAAGAAAATGCCAAACTGGAAAGCCCCAGGTCCCGATGAAGTCCATGGATACTGGCTCAAAAACTTCAAGGCCCTAAATACACCCACGAATAGCAGAACACTCCAGCATTGTATCTCAAATCAACCAAGCACCCAAATGGATGACCACAGGAAGAACATCCTTAGTACAAAAAGACAAGAGTAAGGGAAATATAGCCAGTTTAACTTACAGGCCTATCACCTGCCTACCAAATAATGTGGAAGTTACTAACAGGTATCATCAGTGAAGGCTATACAACTACCTAGAGGACAAACACCATCCCCCACCAACAGAAAGGCTGCAGAAGGAAGTGTAGGGGCACAAAAGACCAGCCTCCTGATAGACAAAATGGTAATGAAGAACAGTAGGAGAAGGAAAACCAACCTAAGCATGGCATGGATAGACTATAAGAAAGCCTTCGACATGATACCACACACATGGCTAATAGAATGCCTGAAAATATATGGGGCAGAGGAAAATACCATCAGCTTCCTCAAAATACAATGCGCAACTGGAATACAATACTTACAAGCTCTGGAATAAGACTAGCAGAGGTTAATATCAGGAGAGGGATCTTCCAGGGCGACTCACTGTCCCACTACTCTTCGTAGTAGCCATGATTCCCATGACAAAAGTACTACAGAAGATGGATGCCGGTACCAACTCAAGAAAAGAGGCAACAAAATCAACCATCTGATGTTCATGGACAAACCGACATCAAGCTGTATGGTAAGAGCATCAAGGAAATAGATACCCTAATCCAGACTGTAAGGATTGTATCTGGGGACATCAGAATGGAGTTTGGAATAGAAAAATGCGCCTTAAGTCCACATACAAAAAGGCAAAGTAACGAGAGCTGAAGGGATAAAGCTACCAGATGGGAGCAACATCAAACACATAGATGAGACAGGATACAATACCTGGGGAATAATGGAAGGAGGAGATATAAAACACCAAGAGATGAAGGACACGATCAGGAAAGAATATATGCAGAGACTCAAGGCGATACTCAAGTCAAAACTCAACGCCGGAAAATATGATAAAAGCCATAACACATGGGCAGTGCCATAATCAGATACAGCGCAGGAATAGTGGAATGGACGAAGGCAGAACTCCGCAGCATAGATCAGAAAAACCAGAAACAAATGGACAATACACAAAGCACTACACCCAAGAGCAAATACGACAGATATACATAACACGAAAGGAAGGAGGGAGAGGACTACTAAGTATAGAGGACTGCGTCAACATCGAAAACAGAGCACTGGGGCAATATCTGCAAACCAGTGAAGACGAGTGGCTAAAGACGTGCATGGGAAGAAGGACTAATAAAAGTAGACGAAGACCCAGAAATATACAGAGACAGGAGAAAGACAGAAAGAACAGAGGACTGGCACAACAAACCAATGCACGGACAATACATGAGACAGACTAAAGAACTAGCCAGCGATGACAATTGGCAATGGCTACAGAGGGGAGAGCTAAAGAAGGAAACTGAAGGAATGATAACAGCGGCACAAGATCAGGCCCTAAGAACCAGATATGTTCAAAGTACGATAGACGGAAATAACATCTCTCCCATATGTAGGAAGTGCAATACGAAAAATGAAACCATAAACCACATAGCAAGTGAATGCCCGGCACTTGCACAGAACCAGTACAAAAAGAGACATGATTCAGTGGCAAAAGCCCTCCACTGGAGCCTGTGCAAGAAACATCAGCTACCTTGCAGTAATAAGTGGTACGAGCACCAACCTGAAGGAGTGATAGAAACGATCAGGCAAAGATCCTCTGGACTATGGTATCAGAACGGATAGGGTGATACGTGCAAACAGACCAGACGTGACGTTGATTGACAAAGTCAAGAAGAAAGTATCACTCATTGATGTCGCAATACCATGGGACACCAGAGTTGAAGAGAAAGAGAGGGAAAAAATGGATAAGTATCAAGATCTGAAAATAGAAATAAGAAGGATATGGGATATGCCAGTGGAAATCGTACCCATAATCATAGGAGCACTAGGCACGATCCCAAGATCCCTGAAAAGGAATCTAGAAAAACTAAAGGCTGAAGTAGCTCCAGGACTCATGCAGAAGAGTGTCATCCTAGAAACGGCACACATAGTAAGAAAAGTGATGGACTCCTAAGGAGGCAGGATGCATCCCGGAACCCCACACGATAAATACCACCCAGTCGAATTGGAGGACTGTGATAGAGCAAAAAAAAAAAAATAATAATAATAATAATTAGGAAGGAGGCCTTCTCTGAGGGCAGTAGCATTGAATACAGTAGCTGTTTCAACGGCATTTAATTTATATAGAATCTTCTCAATTCTTCTTATGATCTTCTTCGCGTCAGCATGTAGCTGGTGTATTAAGTTTCCTAAGGACATGTAAAGATTTTCATTTGTCTTAGGTTTAGTTTCCTCTAACGTGTCGACAGCGCAGGCAGTCATCTATGAGAGTATACAGTAAAGTGAATTAAGATACGTTTTACAAGTATTTATAACATGCAAGGTCGTGTACAATCGGTGGGCGGGTCGATGAGCAGGGATTTTAATTGGCCGTTGGATGGTAACGAAATCTTTCCCTGAGGCGATGAGACCTGCGAAGTCTGGCCGGAGTTATTAGCGTGGGTTGGGTGTTGGTTGGGGTACCTACCTCTTGGGCGGCAGGTCAATGCCATCTTGAACTGACAAGGCCTGTGCGATCACTCAAAACAGAGCGATGAATCATCACTAGTCGTCCTATCCTGGCCATAAGTTACCATTCCCAGTTCTGTATTTTTGGTGTTATTTATTACTTTCTATCTAGAGTATCTAATTGCTATGTTAGATAACTATATTTCACAGTCTTTAACAACATCATAATCCTCTAAACCTGTTAATCATGAGTTAAATATGCTGCATAATGGTGGAAAATCAGCGCAGAACTTATGATGAGAAACAAACAGTTTTATTAATACAAATGATTATAAAATACATTGATCAGTCATTGCTGATGACTTAAATGAAAACTCACTACTTGCAACTTTCAGATTTTTGTAAACTGTTCAACCATTTATTTTTAATTTGCATTGCTGTGGGTACTTTTCTGAGGCCATCTAATGAGACATTACTAGTTGGCAACCTCCGCTCGCTATGACCTTTCTAATGTATATTACTTAAATCGGGCGAAGAAGGTTTCCCAGACACACGTGTAAAGTCATTTATCTCTGGTGGACCATAATGAATGTGAAGCATCCACATAAAGGTACTCTCGGCTTCACAAGAAATATGCAACTCCACTAACATATAATGTAAATGACGAGAAGTATATTTCCTACAGAAATTCCATTCCTGGTTAGATCTCTGGAATAATATGACTAAAACTGGTGGAAAGTTGAGTAGGGAAACATACACTGCCTTAAAACACACAACTAATGCAATGATAGAAATAACAAAATACTGTGTAGAAAAATTAAAAATGAAATAGTCTACCAGGAAAATTTCAAGCCGATCAACTTGAAAATAGATTTGGTAAATATCGTCGACTTGCTGGCTGCAATTACAACATTTCCTTACGACAAGTGTTTGAGGTGTAAAAAAAAAACTTGAGGAGTTAATGTCTTGTTCTTAGAAAATATACTTTTAATAATAAAAACATCGAACTGAAGATTTTCCGGAAGAAACGAAACTGGGAGGGAGGGCATCATGAATAATCAGGAGTCCGGAAATATCGATTTTTTTATATTGATGTCAGTCAAGATGATATTGATAAATGTATGGATCTTTTTCCCGGTTATAACATACCTTGCCGGCTATTGTGTGTATGCTGTTGTGAAAAAAACCAAATTAAGTGTAGCTCCTGTAAAGACTTACTTACTTGCCAAGAAACAAAAGATAGCTTACCAGACAATAACAGTTACATTCAGGGTATAAGCAGAGGAACGGCTTCTTTATCCACATGAATCTGTAGTAACGTAATTCTGTTTAACTATATAACCATTGATAAACTGTCACAGTATCCTGATTTTATACAATTGATGTATCAAAGGAATTTGGCCACGGACATTTCACTCACTGTCCTTTCTGATAATGATGCCATCTTACCTCTAAATGATTGTGATGCTGGGCATAGCATAGAAAAAATTAAAAAAATGTTGATATTTGCTTCCTCCAATGCCCTACTAAACAATTATTGTAAGAAAAGTAATGAAAACATTCAAAATTGCAAAAATTTAACAAAAAAGAGAAAGCTGAATACATTGAAGAAATAAGATTCTGAGGAACAATTGCTGTAAATTATAGAGAATATTTATTTTGTATATAGCTGTTATACCTTTTCCTAAAGAGAGAGGCATCTTTTGTCACCATTTTTGTGCTCTTGTCCTCCTTTCTATGTAAAATAATGTATTATATACTCATTTCTGTGAATAAACTTTTTGTTCTCATTACTGTTTATGCACTGATTTCCCTTTATATTTAATCATAATAACCAGGTCCAGAGGATACTGATAATGCAAAAGACTGTAAAACATAATTAACTTACACAAAAATTATACATTCTGCAAATAACGGATAAATGCCACCAAAAATACAAAGTTGTGAATGGAAACGCACGGCGAGACTAGGACGACTGGTGATGACTCATGCTTGAATCTCTCAGGCCTTGTCAGTTCAAGAGGGCATTGGGCAGGTACTGCTGCATTCTGTACAGATGACACATCTTCCGCTCGTTCTCTCTCTGCTTCTTCCTCTCTTTCTCTGTCTCTCAGTTTCTTTCTTTCTCTCTCTGCAAATTCCTCTCTCTCTCCCTCTTTCTCGTTCGCTTATTCTTATTCCCTCTCTTTCTCTCTCTGCTTGTTCCCTCTCTCTCTCTTTCTCTTTCTCTCTCTGCTTGTTCCTCTCTCTCTCTTTCTCTATCTCTCTCTCTTTCTCTCTCCCTCTCTCTCTCTGTCTCTCCCCCCTCGATCTCTCCTCTCTCTCTCGTGGCGTATACGGAGTCGGATGGTTTCTTGTGCTATTTCTTCTTATGATGGTAGGAAGAAATTCTGTTTCTTTTACCGTGTTGATAGTCGGCTTTTTCTGCTAATATGTGTAATGCTTCAAGGTAAACGTAGGCGTTTCCGGTCAGGTGCTTGGTCAATAATTTTTTATGTTCGTTATAAGTTCAGCTCTTTCTGGTCTCCTGTTATGTTGTTCCCTGTAGTGATTGAAAATGGCCCCTTCTTGAAGGTGTCAGGAAAGTCGCTTGGAGAGTCTGGTGTGGTCATCCCGATATACACACACACACACACACACACACACACACACACACACACACATATATATATATATATATATATATATATATACATACACAAACATATATATACATATATATATATATATATATATATATATATATATATATATATATATATATATAATATATATAATATATATATATATATATATATATATATATATATATATATATATATTCTTTATACTATGAGAGATGGGAAATAGCACATCAGTAATTATGTCCTCACAACAGACCGAAGCATTTCATAGGAGTTCCCCAAGATTTCAATATGACGCGAAATCTTTTCCCTAAACGTCAGACTCCAGAACCTGTTCTAGACCATAATGTCCAGCAACGCTAGAACTTTTAAGGGTCCGTCAGAAAAGTGGGGAGGGGGGAACAGAAGACTCTCTGACGAGATCATTTTTTAAGGGAAGAATTCCCTTGTGGATTTGACTGTATAGCGGATTGCGTGGAGCTTCGGATATGGGGTGGGCATATCTCCGATTCTATTCGGGAAGTTTCTCTGAACAGAGCGAAAAGAATTTTGTATTGAAGGCACCACCCCCACTTCACATAAACTTTTTAGCTTTTGGATGAAAAATAACAGAGAGAAATCGAATATGTGGAACTCCGGAGCGAAAGGAGAAAGAGAACAAATTTAGGCAATCAAAGAAAATGCGATAAAAATTTGAAGGTGTCGAAGGAATTCGAAATTCTTCCTCCTACGAATTTCCTCTTGCCAGTTGGCGGAAATAGACATTTCCGTACTAATTTATCAGTTTTAATTTTTTAATCAAAAATAAATTACAAAGATGCACATTTAATCGAGTCTATGAAAATAATAAAAGAAGTAAATACTGACGTGAAAAATAATTTATTTTAATAAAACACGGATTTTCCTCTCCATTTCAATTTTGTTTTTGAATTTTGTCTTATATTTAATTTTCATTGCGCCCTTAAATAGGTTATTTATTTTTCTATATTTTTCTAAGACTTAACTTAATAACAAAATTGTACATAGTTTTACACAAAAATACGAGCAAGTCGTAAAACTTTAATACAGACATGACATTCAAATAAAAGCTATTATATCGGAAAATAAATAACACCATACATAATCATTTAAATAAGTACTTGTAATTAATAAATCAAGAAATCAAAGTGGTCGTGAGGGAGAAAATAAGGAAAGAGAAATACAGAAATTTGTGACCTGAGATGACCCAGTTGCCAAACTCCGAAGAGCCCAATCAATCAATATGGGCGTAACTAAAAGGAGACAATGGTGACCCTTTCTGTCAGATGTAAACGTTTCTCGGGTCAAACAAGTGACGTTTGTTTGTCTGTCTGTCTAACAGTTCTTTGAGAAAGTGAAAACTTTTGGATGGCCGAAGTCTTACATAGAAAAGTATGGTAATAGTAGTGAGTGGTGGAGGTCATTTGTATTCAGACCCTCTCTCTCTCTTTCTCTCTCTTTATGACAAAGGTTCTTCACTTCAAAAAAGGAAATCAAAGACAAGCGGCGTGTTTCGATATGTGGAAAGTTTTCAAGTTGAGTACCGAGTAACTTTCTCTCTCTCTCTTTCTTTCTTTCGCTCTCTCTCTCTCGTCGCTTCATGCAGAGGTAAATATTGTTTTTGTCGTCATGGTCTTTTAGAATCACAAAAAAGTAAACTAAATCATTGTCCCAAACTTAATTGATTAGATGCATATACATATACATACATACACACACACACACACACACACATATATATATCTATATATATATATTATATGTGATATGTGTATATATTTCCTCGAACGTCCGTAAACCGATTCTCGGGATATATTTCCTTAATGTCCACCCAAGGGCGAAAACATTACCTCCTCACAGCTTGATTAGTGTTCCTATGAAAGTAACCTTCCCCCAAGTCAAGAATGCTGGATAATGCTTCAGTATGCTTACTCTTGAAAGAAGACCACCAACACTAAGTATGCTTCCTATTCACTGTCAAGTTTTGAAGATGCTTTCAGTTATTCAATTGCAATAAATTAGATCATTAGGAAACATGAAATACTCATCTATTTCCTTTTTTATTCGATGCATATTAATCATTCCAGTCCTTATCAAAGCACTTTAGTACTATTTATAACATTTGATATCATCAGTGAGAGAGAGAGAGAGAGAGAGAGAGAGAGAGAGAGAGAGAGAGAGAGAGAGAGAGAGAGAGAGATTTCTCTCTTTATGAATATCTTTTCCAAGAGTCATTGCAATTCAAAAAGAATTGATAAGGATCTAAGATCACTTGAAATTCCCAATTCCTGATGTCCTAGTTCCAGCTTCTATCCAACCCAGAATATTGGGCCGGAATTCTTTTATCTTTTTCCTGTCTTGGCCGATTGAGTGATCGGGAATAGTATTATGGTAGAAGTAGCATTTCCTGTTGTTTTAGTACGTATAAAAGTAGTCTATCTCATGTTTTATGTAGCTGACGGGAAAAGTCCACTGCCAATGTCACTGTAGCCAATGTTGGGTGTTGAACATGAGCCTCTGCCAATCTCGATTAACCTCAGCGATATCAGCTGCCAATACTTAACGTTTGGTTCAATAAAACAGGAGATCAAGTGTTATAACTTTCGTTATACTATTAGTTGTTGGTGTTTTACCACTGGTGTAAATCTTTTATTATTCGATCGTCAAGTTTACCACGCAAATAAAACAGGGATAAATCAAGGAACGAACGGTTATTATATTCACAAGGATTAAGACGAGAAATTTATTCCCGATGATAAAGAAGAACACCTGGAAGCATTAAAATTACCAAGTGAAGGAGAAAGTAAAGCCATTATGCCAGGGATTTTCAACCTTTTCCTATTCACGTACCCTTTCGGGTATTTGTAATGTCAGTAATGTACCCCATTTACTTTGTATAACGTGGAAAACAAAACCACCTCAGAAAAACTGTACAGACGGGAAGTAGTAAGTGCATAACTCTCCTGACAGAAGCAATAATTAAAAAATCCTCATAGTAGCACGAGTCTTCAAATGGAGAAACAAATCTACAGTTATGTAAATGTACATATATTTAAATTTAAAACTTTAAGGATAGCGTTCGGGTATCTGTTCGGTTCCCATTATCAATCAGATTAAAGCTATCCTTAAAGTTTTAAATTTAAATGTATCTACATTTACATAACTGTGGATTTGTTTCTCCGTAACCAATAATATTGTAAGCATGAAGAATTCCACACAAAAAAATAGTTTTTTTTTTATAATTATTTACCTCTGGCTATGCAGTAAATTTTCATGGTTATGGTGCTGAGCTGCCAAAACATATTACATTATTATTACATCAGCTGCAATGGTAGTTAATGAAAAATGACTGAAACTGTTTTCATTAACTATCCAAGTTAGCCGAGGAGCATTTCTTGCTAAAGCACGCACATTCATTCGAGTGCCATGGGGAGCGCGTACCCCCTGACGGACCATTGGGGGTACGCGTACCCCAGGTTGAAAACCCCTACATTATGCTTTATCAGTTGTGTCTGTTGAAGTAGAGAAAATCTCTCGAGTCAATGACAAAAACCAGAATGTTGGGCATCAGTAATTTTCATCGAGGTTGAAGGCTTTACATATATTGTACACAATCCGTGTTTACATCAAGTTCATCATCACCGTCAAAACGTTTCAACCACAACAATCAAAGCTTTTATTTTCCCGGTAATCAGTTTTGAAAAGAAATAATGAGCGTCGCTGAATTATTCAGTCGATGCATTAGAACTGCAAGAACGAACATAAATTCAATTACCTAATCATATCACACGAGGCTTTGAGCTGCCTCTGCTATCAAAGCGGTTTTATTCTCTTTCAAGATGTAATTAAATCACCCGTGTTTTTGCAGATGGGGATATTTTATAGAGAGAGAGAGGAGAGAGAGAGAGGGTCAATTTTAGAATCCTATAAGATATAAGAGAGAGAGAGAGAGAGGTGGGGGGTGTTTATTTTTAGAAACCTATAAGACAAACGAGGAATGATTTAATAGTCACACTTGGAATACTTAGCCTGATTTCTCTCAGAGCACTTAGTAACTATGCCATTAAAGTGATATGTTTGCAGACATTAAAAAATAATCGTATTTTTTTAAATATTTATCAACTCGATGAAAAATATGCTCCCAACTCTTATCCTTACGAATGACATAACATTAAAAAAAAAAAAGCAAAAATGACTCAAAAGTTATTTTCTGCGCAATCGAGTTCTCTATGCAGCATATCATGTTGTATGAGCCGCAACCCATGAAACTTTCAGCCATGGCCCGGTGGCGGTCTGTCGCATAAAGTTGCTAGACGCACGATCATGGCTAACTTTAACACTAATGAAAAAAAAAAACTACTGAGGCTAGAGCGCTGCAATTTGGTTTGTTTGATGATTGGAGGGTGGATGATCAACATAGCAGTTTGCAGCTCTCTAGCATCAGTAGTTTTTAAGATATGGAGGCGGAAAGAAAAGGCGCGGAAGGACAGACAAAGGCGTCTCAATAGCTTTCTTTTACAGGAAACTAAAAAAGTCAAATACCAAAATCAAGACTCTGACGGAGAAGAAAAGACGCCCGAAAAGAGACCCACCTTGACTGACCTTCAGCTAGAAATTGCAGTGACATCTTTGACCTTTCTCTGCATCTTACTCTTACTGTTTTTGCGGTGCTGGATGACCCTGATTGACCTTGATGAGCAGCAACTCATAATGCGAGAGAGTGCAACTCAAATCCGACCTGAAAGTAGGAAATATAAATGAAGCAAGCAATCTCCATACGTTGCTCATTAAAAAATGTTTTAGTAATAATTCTAATACACACACACACACACACACACACACACACACACACACACACACACACACACATATATATAATATATATATATATATATATATATAATATATATATATATATATATATATATATATATATAAACAAGGTGACCTAAAGTCCCAGTACCATTACAAGTATTTATTGCTCAGATCGGTATTGGGACTTTACGGACAACCTGTATGTATTTATATATATATATATATATATATATATATATATATATATATATATATATATATATAATGTGTGTGTGTGTGTGTGTGTGTATAGTTAGTTAGTTTTTAGTATGTAAATCCTATAAACAGCAGCACAAAGAAACACAGCACACCAAAATCCTGCATTCAAAGACATGAAATACCTAATTATAAACATATACAAGCACATAGCTACATAACCATTCATTCCTATATATGTCGAATCATAGACGGACTTGACAAAGCGTCATCTATACAGAAACGTCTCCTCTTTTTCTCATTATCTTCGAAAACTCAGTTATGGGATATTCTCTTGACAATACTTGAGGGAGGACCATCGACTTATACCACTTCGTTAGGAGAGACAAAGGCCCTCATTGAATGAGAGACGAGAACTGAGATATCTTATCAAGGGGTCTACACTTGGAGAGAGAGAGAGAGAGAGAGAGAGAGAGAGAGAGAGAGGTTTTTTTAAATTATCTGAATATTTGTTTCTCCATGAATTTCAAAGCAATGATGAGATTGTTCCTCAATAAAAAAATTCAAACGAATACCTCAGATAAACTAATACATTATTTAACAATAACAACAACTGCAATAGCAATTTAAGCTAAACCACTTCTAATAAACCTACCACAAATGACGATGATTCGTTATTAATACTTGAAAAGTACGAGAGTGAAAAAAGGAAAAATATTGTTAACAATCACATTTAGTATGACACTCCCTCCCTGTCTTTCTCCCTCTGTAAGGTTAGAAAGCTTAATACAGGACAACAGCCTCTAGCTGAGCGACAACAGAGGTTCCTAAGACGATTTGCGAGTATTAAGAAGCATCCTGACGGAGAAATATCTCGTCCTTATTCAGACGCAGACGATGTCTTTTTGCTCAAGACAAACGACTTCTCATTTTTACACTAAATAGTTTCAGAAACTTTCTGACAAATGTAATGGCTCTCCCTTCTAAAAATATTTAAATTGCTAGTCTGTCTTAAGCACCTTTAAAAGGATTCCATTATCATGGTAATCATTTGAAGGGGAGTGAATGCTTCGGGTGAGATAATAATGGAACAATTACAATAGCACAGAGGATTAATTTCCTTAAGGACGACTCAGAATGGAACTAAAGACGATCGCAGGAGAATCCACCACAGGAATGTGATTGGAAAAAGTAAATAAATGCAAATGTGGAGAGGATTTGACCAAAGGGGGAAAAGGAATATGAATAATTGTGAAAAGCACATCGGTACAGATGCGGGAAAAAGCGATGAAGATTGTGAACAAAAATATTTTATTTTCTGCATTTTAATTGCTAAAACTAAATTGGAAACAAATAGTAAAATTCACTGCAAAAAAACTTTCACTATTCTATAAGAATGCAAAAAGACAAACCAATTGACATTAAAATTCCTATCCATAACTACCGGCTGATATAAGGACAATTAAGTTGAATTTGTGTTAGTCCTAACTTTGGCTAAAACTACTAATCACTTTTAGAAAAACTACTGATTTAAAGCTTCAGATCTGTAAGTAATTCTGACACTCAGAAAGGAGAAACCATTCCAGTACTTGACCAAAAGTTATAAAGCATGTATGACTGATATTCACCAAGTTTAAAACAAGCAAGCAAAAATACAAAAGAATATTCAATAAAGATCCTAACTTCAAAACGCCAATAGCATCCGATTACAACACTCCCGACCTTTATGTTTGGGCTTTAAATGAAAATATGTTTTTAGACTTAATTGTTAACGTTTCACGGAGGTAAACGTTTACAATCTCTTCACTCACAAATAAATCCTGCTGAAATTTTCAAACCCAATATGCCAGGCTCGCTCTGTCATTATTCCTGTGAAGGAAAAACTTTTGGTTCAACTGCTTTTGAATTTTGAGAATGTAAAGAGAACTTTCACATTCTGTGAATAATATTCGGGAAGGGGAGGAATATATTCGGCTGAGAAATAGAACAACTCTGGTGTGGATGGCAGGTTTTTTTTTTTTTTTAGCCCAAGTTTTGGGGAATCGTAAATAGAATTTGTTTTCGACATAGGAAGCGGTTCTTATATAATATATATATATATATATATATATATATATATATATTATATATATATATATTAAATTATATATGTTTATATATATATATATATATATATATATATATATATATATATATATCTAGCTATATATACACACTATCTGAACAACTGGATATATATATATATATATATATATATATATAGATATCTATATATATATATATATATATATATATATATATATATACATATATACACTATCTGAACAACTGGATATATATATATATATATATATATATATATATATATATATATATATATATATAATATATATATATATATTATATATATATATATATATATATATATATATATATATATTATATATACACACACACACAACCACACACACATATATATATATATACTATATATATAATATATATATATATATATTATATATACACTATCTGAACTGGGAAAACTCTGAATGACAACAGATAAACTCTTGCTCTCTCTCTCCCCCCAAATGCCCTCTACTTTAGCTCTCTCTCATATTTTACCACTTGTCACCACCCATTCTTACTGGGGCAGAATTTGGACTTCAAGGGCATCGGGAGTGTCTTTATTCACCCCAGTGACCTCATTTAATTTTTCACCCTTTCTCACCCGCCCTTCCTATCGGGGCTGGACTTGGACTAAGAAAACTATGGATTAGACACTAATATCTGGAGTTTTTGGTTATTTATACTTGTCACCCCCTTCCCACCGTTTCTCTCCCTGCCTTCCTATCGGGAGCTGAACTTGGACTTGAAGGCTATTGGGAGTGTCACTATTCTCCTTCGTAACCTCAAAAACTATAGAATAGACACTGATAGCTGTCGTTTTCAGTTATTTTGACATTTTACCCCGTTCCTACTCCTTTGCCACACCCCGCCTTTGGTGCTAGGTCTTACCCCCACAATATTCTTTTCCAGATGGTAGGTCATTGTATACAAAGTTTGCTTGAAATTGCTGTGTGCGTTTCAAAGTGTATGTAACCCACACACACACACACAGATATATATATATATATATATATATATATATATATATATATATATATATATATATATATATTTATATATTATATATATATATATATATATATATATATATATATATATATAATGTTATCAAACGTATGCATTATAACTGGATAAATATAACTACGTTTAAAACGTAATGAGGGTTTTGTGAGGAACCTCAAGCTTCCGTCATCATGAATGGAAAATTTTTTATGGTTTATTTTAGCAGGAATAATTCCATCTCTCTCTCTCTCTCTCTTCCTTTTCTCCTTTTTCACGAAGGGATTTCCTCTTTGCCTCAAAGGGATCTAAAAAAAAGGGAAAATGAAAAACTAAAACGATGAATATATATATATTCAAAGTTCAGAGAATTACTGTAACTTCGCATCTGTGTTTAGGCTTACCTGTAATAAATACAACGAGCACTATATATATATATATATATATATATATATATATATATGTATATATATATATATATATATATATATACATATATATATATATATATATATAATATATATATATATATATCATATATATATATATATATATAATATATATATATATATATGTATATACTTTGGAAGAGACTTCAAGGAGGGAGACTGAAGTTAAGAGACGACGTGTGGAAGATAGAGCACAGGCGAGAAAGACAAGAGTGGCGGGATTTCACAGAGGTTCTTCGAGTCACAACAGTGTTGGAGGCATGTTCCGTACTCGTATGGGCTATATATAACAAAAGTAACCCCTTTTAGGTACACCAAAAACAAAATGAAAATATTAATATTCACTTTTATAATAAAAATTATCAATTACTTGCGTGAAGTAAAGTATAAAAAGATAAATGTGCATACACAATAACATGAAAATTGAAATCGAATTATAATATTTTCAATGGCTTTAATTAGTTACAAAATACTTTGTGTTTCGAAGTTTATGAACAAATTGTGACAAAATACAGAACGATGAAAAATGTTTCACCAATGAGAGATCTAGTACACAATATATGTATATATTATATATATATATAAAATATATATACTATATATATATATATATATATATATATAAATATATGTAAGTGTTTACATAATAAAAATATGGAATGTTAGTCCATACTATATAAAAAGTCCTAAAACTAAAGAGGTCAACAGATTGCTTGGCAGGAATGTGATCAGACTAGACGCTAAAGATGACGTATACAATAAGTATGTAGGCTAAGTTGACATGCCGTCACCTGTAGTCATTCAATTGTTTATAAACATTAGTCCAAGCTCCCTGCTTGAGACAACTACCGCCTACGTGATCTGTAGCGTGTCTCATTTTGATTGTGTTCGTATGAAACTATGTCATTTGTATGTATGTTCATATGTTCGAACTACTGTCTGTTCCTTCATAACTTGTAACAGAGATGGTAGACGGGTAGAACAGAGTTAGCTATCGTCATTAGAAGACCTGTACCTCTTTACCTAAGCTTTATCATGTAGAGGAATAGGATTAGCCATCATCATTGGCAGAAGCGATCAAGCTATCGTTATTAGAAGACTTGTACAATCATAATCTGATCTTCAGCATGTAAAACTTCAGAAGAATATATAATTTTTTTTTATACTTCGTGTTTTCTACAAGAACCTCCTCACCGAACCAACATGAGTTTAACACATCGTCGTAATAACCAACAAGATAATACCGACTTTCGTAAGTGATCTACAAACCCCCAGACCACTCCATTGAAGATGGAAGTGCAATACCAACCGACTTAGCGTAAGATTATCGCTAGTCTAACATTACCTCATAGGGCGCCTTATCATACAAGGCACAAGCCCTAATATATATATATATATATATATATATATATATATATATTATATATATATATATATATATATATATATATATATATATATATATATATATATATATACATATATAATGTGTGCGTCTGTGTTTGTGTTTCTATGTGCGTGTGTATAAACGACTTAAATGGGGTTTACCTTACACCACATATTCCTTGAATTTATTCGGGGAATTTTTACCTAAGTAATATCACATACTGAATATTAATTATTTCAGCGTGAAAATGCATCCAACTATCAATGAAATAATGTCTTTAAATGCTTTCGTAATTTTTTTTTCTTTTTATAATTCTGATGTCGGATTATCAAACTTCAAACTGACGCGTTCTACCACGGGAAACGGCATTCCATCCAAGAAGAATTATTCCGAATATTTGTGAAGAATCTCACTGAAAATCAGGTTTTGTGAAGAATCTCACTGAAAATCACCTGACTTGAAAAGTCGATTTTAACGCTTCTAGACCGATGATTTGTGGGAATGAGCGATGGCATCCGGAGAACGAGCCTCACACACACACACACACACACACAGATGGATATGGTGAGAAACTAGGGGAGGACAAACTGAAGGAGTCGAAATTGAGGAAATGTGTATAAAATGAGGAGAGAGATAGACGAACAATGAAAGATAAGTGAAAAGGTATTATAACGGACGTGTAGGGATAATATCTTCGTCTCATCTGCTCGGTAGGGATACACTCAAGAGACATGACGTCACTAAAATGTAATGACGTCGCAATAACTCAATATGGTGCCATAACGTGTCTGCGGTGTGAGATATTGCTTTTCTAAAATGTAATTTAATGATCGAGTTGTCTTGGGTGTCTTATTTATGGAAATTATGAGAATACGTTCTTTGTTTGAAGTTGAGATACGGAAATGTTATGTACCATGTAAAAATTGTTTTCATCAATAGCTACAGTTTACATGACCACAGGCATGAGAGAGAGAGAGAGAGAGAGAGAGAGAGAGAGAGAGAGAGAGAGAGAGAGAGGCTATCACACGGGTTTCCTTTCTGTACTTGAAATGTTGGAATGGTATTGCCAAGTAGAGAGAGAGAGAGAGAGAGAGAGAGAGAGAGAGAGAGAGAGAGAGAGAATAAAAATCTCCGTGTGAAAACTATAAGAAAGGCTTCCTTTTCTTTCAGGAGAGCACTCGTGTGGATTCGACAGTTCTAAAAATACAGTGAAAGATTTCAATGACATTGCCCACAAGAGAGAGAGAGAGAGAGAGAGAGAGAGAGAGAGAATCACTGGGCTCAAATGAGTCTATAGTCTCACTCATTCATAGTACTATGTTGCTTTGAATCTACCAGCTCGGAGTTTTCACCTAGGAATTGTCCCGCCTCTGTACATCTTTTACTGGCATCATTTCTATCGCATAAACGAATCTCACTTCAATATCACCGGAACTGGAAAGGTTTATGTGCAATAATTCTTTGAAGGTAACCGCTTTCCACTTTCAAATCAAGCTGATTTCTACCTAGAGAGGTTACCGTGGCGTTGAAACTGTAAGAGGAATCTAGAATCAAGTTTAAAAACGCATGTGGTCTGACATAGAGGTTAAACCTTTGTCTCTCCTCCAGATTATTGCGGGTGTGTGGTAGTAGGTTTGGCGGCGTCATATGGACAAATTTGAGAACAGACTGGTTTTCATATTAGCCCAGAAATAACGTGAATAAGTTTAATAAATAAATTTCATGTCATAAAAAAAACGACAACGTAGGCTACTTAGTATAAAAAAAATAAGTATTCTTTAATTATTTGAATTCTTATAAACTAACTCAATGCAGTGACGGAAAGAACAGTTCTTACAGAATACAGCGTAGAAGTTGTCAACCTATCACATCTTATGACAATCAGCTTTTATCGCCATAAATTGATCTTTCGTTACGGACCTGGGATAAAGCCATTACGTCACCCTTCTCGAAGGACCTAGAAGAAAAACCTCACTATCTCATCTCGAACAGCTTCTAAGATCATTACGGCCCTCAATTGACAGGCCGTTAATTGCCAGTCATTGTAAGGGTGGAGCAATTGGTTATACTTAATCCCATTACTTGTGGAGCATCTTGAGAGAGAGAGAGAGAGAGAGAGAGAGAGAGAGGTTCATACTTAAAAAAACTACTCTCCAAAGATTTGGAAGTGTCAGATGCTTTTGTTCATCAAATTAAGTTGGGAGTTTAACATTATTACCAAGTTATTATGTATATACACGTTTACGCAACATAAAGTAGCACAAATTAGAACTTACTTTAATACTTCAAAAAATTGCGTCATTCTACTATATAGCCTTTATATAATCTCCCTTCCTTTAACTGATATGAGGTTTACGGGTGCATACTGGCCAGAGCTCCTTCAATTTTCAAGTGAAATATTGTTTCAGGATACAGTTATGCAGAGGTGGCTCGTCAGTAGTACTACAGTGGAACTGCAGCACCCCCTATAGCTAGATTTCATATATATGAGCAAAATTATGAATATACACATGAATACGAGAAATTATGTATATCGTATCGATAATCCTTACAAAATTACCATTCCCTTGTTTTTTTGTAAATAAAAAAAAAATCAATTGAAACAATATGTGGAACTGCTGATGCTCAGCAGTTCTCATTTTGGTAGCAGGGTGATAATGTGGTAGCCAGTAAAGGTGAGGGGACGGGGAGCACGAGCACTGCCCAGGGCCCAGGCCCTCACGAGCAGTGTTAATCTAACTGTTTAACCAGGAAGGTGTGTTTTGAAATTCGTCAAAGCTTAATCAATATGTACTATAAGTGAAAATGATCAAATTAGTGACGATACTGATGATATGTAATGTAATGCGGAATGATCAACTCGGTGGCGAGTTGCAGTAAATGGGAAAAAATGATAACCACATCAATGTCAATGACATCAAAATACTAAGATTCTAAATTGTATCTTATGTATCACAGCAACGAGCCGCCACTGGATAATCTTACCCAAGTTTTTGGAAATCGAGCCGACGATGTCTTCGATTTGCAACTGCTTTCCTATGAGGTTCCTGGATTTCCATTAGATTTAATACGAGGATTACTGACTGGACATTCATCTAGCCATAAGGCAATTAGCTAACCAGTCTTCCGCTATGGCCTGTCATCCAGCTAGATGCTCATTATTAACTCATCGAAGCACTCAAAGCTGATTGCTTTTACACTTGTTGGCATTAGTCACTAACCTAGTAAGAGCCTCTCTGGTATAGGAACCCCAAGTTACTTAAAAGAAAAAAATAGGCACTACTGAACATCGAGCATTTGTACAACACGTGACAATCAATCAAGACTGCTTCGAAGGTCTTGGCCAGTGGCCAGTGGCATTAACATGATAACAAGTAACCATTTGGGCATATACCTCTGAACATATATATGGGCAAATTAAACCTTGTGACAATATGCATAAAGTTCAAAATTGGTTTCCCCATAAATTTCCCCTCCAACACGTCGCTGTATGATAGCTTACTCGTGCTTTGCCAGGTTGCTTGATTTGCAAGCCACATTTACGTAGAGCAATTATCATCATCATCACACTAAAATTTAAATCCTCTAGTTTTCCAACTACAACACTGTACAGTGGAATAACTGGCGAAAAGTAGAGCACAGGGTTGCAAGAGAAGTTGCAAAATTCAAATACAATGGTCAATAGGCAACTACTTCGGAGGGAAGCGCTCCCCTGGTACCTCCCCACCAACACATGAGGGGGAACTACTTTCTTCGGCGGACAGTTCAAAATAACCGACTTACATTGAATCTCTATCCGGCATATTTTTGTGTGCTAGTTATTCGCATTAATTGTTGCTGGTATCATTAAAGTGGAAGAATAGAGCAAGTCATTGTAGAATCAAAGACTTAGTGCGCAAATTCAGAAGACATTATGATAGAAATAATACATAAGGAATTAAATGGCTGCCTTCCATCCTGTTCTAGTTGATTGTTGATCCTAATTCGTCCTCCCTTCCGCTTTAATTTGTAGGATATTTTACAGAGGTAGATATAAACGGTTGTCAATATTTGATCTTCAGATTAATGTCATTGGTCAGCATGTTCGTTGAAGTTGAAGAGACGTCGTCACAAGGTGCCTGCGGTTGGCGGATGCCACTGGCATGTCAGTACCATCCCCCCCCCCCCCCCCCCCCCCCCCCCCCCCCCAGCCCTCTCCCATATACCAGCATGTGACAATTCTTGAGGTTTTTGGGACTTGATGCGTTCTGGCAATAGTAATTTGTGCTATTTATGGATGATATAACACAGAAAAAAAAGGGGGCAGCGTATGAAGTGAAAAGGTTAGCTTTAACCACGACCCTGCAAATGCAAGTAATTGAAGGATGTTGCCATACCGAACCAACGTTTACTCTTCATGGCGGTACCACTTTTGATTCAGGTATTTAACACCATGACTCTAGTTTGGTTTAGTGTACCTGTTACATTTATAATTGTGGATAAATAGATTAACTATAGGCTTGTATGAATGCTTCTATCAAATATATGGCATAAATATATCTCCCATTCGATTCCTAAAGCAAGTAATCCATATTTGGCAAGTTATGAGTGATGAGATTGAAATTAGGACTAGACCTATGAATATATTAAGAGTTAATGCAAAGGGGATATAGTGATTTTTATTGAAATTGTTTTCATGCGAATGAAATGGGCCTATTATTTGTCGGGCAAAGACGGGGACCTACTTGAGAAAGAGAGAGAGAGAGAGAGAGAGAGAGAGAGAGAGAGAGCTGCAAGGAGAGGTTTTGCATAAATGAATGAACCGTAGGTTTATAAGGATAATTCTAGCAGTCAAAGAGCATATACAGTATGTAACATCTGCCATTCGATTCGTAATGCAAATAAACCGTGTTCACTGGCTAAGATTGATGAAATTGGAATTAGTAGGCCTAGACCTATGTCTGTTGAGAATAAAAGCAAAAAGATAATGCTAGTCCGCACAAGCGAGAGAGAGGACGAAATGTGTAAGAAATGGCCAGTTATTTGTTTGGTGAAGGGGGAAGGTTACTATAGAGAGAGAGAATTTTCCTACATACAGATAAGCCTACTTTTCCTAGGGGCTTAGGAATATGAAAATGATATTTAAAGTGTATATATATTTTATAATATATATATATATATATATATATATATATATATATATATATATATATATATATAAACTAGACTAAAAGAAGTATTCTATATTCATTTTAGTAGATCTAGGCCCGTATTCCGCGTCGAACCAGACTGTAAAATTCTATAGAATTTTACCTCCTGACCAAGAATTTAGAGTAATATTTTTTTCGGCCGGTTGTAATTAAGCCGTAAATTACCTTTGAACTCTATCCTATGGTAAGGGGGCATCAATGCTGATCCCTTGTCTAGCCATAGTTGGGTAACCTATCAAGCTAATGGGCAAAAGCTAATTAAATATCTCTTGCTACCAGAACCTTCTCCTTGAGTGATATTCTTCCTAGCCTAAATGGAAAATCTAACTAACTGTCCAATACCTTGATATCATTAACCTGAACGTCTGTGATTTGACATTATATCCTTAAACTACCTGTTTCTAAGAATGTAGCAATAGGTTCTCTAAACCTACATGTGCGGGAAATACTGGTCTATGATTATACTAGCGCCTCAGTGGCGTGGTTGGTTTGGCCGTGGACTACCACCTCGGTGGCCGCTAGTTCGATTCTCGGGCATTCCATTGAGGAGTGAGAGAGGTGTATTTCTGGTGATAAAAGTTCACTCTCGACGTGGTTCGGAAGTCACGTATATAAAGTTGGTCCCGTTGCTGAATAACCACTGGTTCCATGCAACGTAAAAGCACCATACAAACAAACAATATAATTATACACATTCCCTGTATTAACTTTGCTAACCTGTGTAACTTGGCTTAGCCTTGGCTCCCCGGGCCTTCTCTCTGTTACAGAAAAAGACCCAGTTAGTTACACCCAAAACTAAGACGCAGATTCCTTAGTCACGTAATCTGGTTTAATGTGGTGTCATCAGTCCTGCTACAACAGAATAAAGATTGCTAGTCCAGCATTCCTTTCGGTGGCAGTGGCTGCTGTCATGTTTCGCTTTTATTCCCAAGACATTTACAATAGTACATGCTATGAATAATAATAATAGTAATAATAATAATAAATACACAGTGACAAGAACAGAGATCAGTTTACTAGAGTGAATGCTGAATTAAATAAAGTACACTGAAGGGCAAATCCAAACAGTTCCGACTAAATCCTGTGCAAATGGAGATTAAACGAGCGATTTAACGATGGAAAAGAAAGCGGGATGCCCGGCGGGCGGAGGCCCGCCGGTCCCCGGGACGCCTGGCGGGCGGAGGCCCGCCGGTCCCCCGGGACGCTGGCGGGCGGAGGCCGCAGGTCCCCGGGACGCCTGGCGGGCGGAGGCCCGCCGTCCCCGGGACGCCAGCGCGGGCGGAGGCCCGCCGGTCCCCGACGCCAGGTCGGGCGGAGGCCCGCCCGGTCTACCGGGACGTTGGCGGGCGGAGCGCCCGTCCCCGGACGCCTGCGGCGGAGGCCCGCCGGGCAGGTCCCCTCCCCGGGACGCTGGCGGTCGGAGGCCCGCCGCCGGTCCCCGGGACGCTGGCGGGCGGAGGCCCGCCGGTCCCCGGGACGCCTGGCGGCGGAGGCGCCCGGTCCCCGGGACGCCTGGCGGGCGGAGGGGCCCGCCGGTCCCCGGGACGCCTGGCGGGCGGAGGCCCGCCGGTCGGTCCCGGGACGCCTGGCGGGCGGAGGCCCGCGGTCCCCGGGACGCCAGGCGGGCGGAAGGAGGCCCGCCTCCCCACGGGACCGCCAGGCGGGCGGAGGCCCGCCCGTCTCGGGACGCCTGGCGGGCGAGGCCCGCCCGTCCCCGGGACGCCTGGCGGGCGGAGGCCCGCCCGTCCCCGGGACGCCTGGCGGGCGGAGGCACGCCCGTCTCCGGGACGCCTGGCGGGCGGATGCCCGCCCGTCCCAGGGACAGCCTGGCGGGCGGAGGCCCGCCCGTCCCCGGGACGCCTGGCGGGCGGAGGCCCGCCGGTCCCCGGGACGCCTGGCGGGCGGAGGCGGCCGCCGGGCCCCGGGACGCCTCCCCGGGATGCCCGGCGGGCGGAGGCCCGCCGCCGGTCCCCGGGACGCTGGCGGGCGAGGCCCGCCGGTCCCCGGGACGCCTGGCTGGGCGGAGGCCCGCCGGTCCCCGGGACGCCTGGCGGGCGGAGGCCCGCCGGTCCCCGGGACGCCTGGCGGGTGGAGGCCCGCCGGTCCCCGGGACGCCTGGCGGGCGGAGCCCGCCCGTCCCGGGACGCCTGGCGGGCGGAGGGCCCGCCGGGACCCGGGACCCGCCTTCCCCAGGATGCCCCGGCGGGCGGAGCCCGCCCTCCCCAGGACCGCCTGGCGGCGGGAGGCCCGGCCCGTCCCCCGGGACGGCCTGGCGGGCGAGGCCCGCCGGGCATCCCGGGAGGCGTCCCGGGGCCCGGCGGGCCTCCGGCCCGGGCCAGGCCGTTCCGGGGGACCGCCCGCCCGCCTCGGGACGCCTGGCGGGCGGAGGCCCGCCCGGCCCCCGGGGGGACGGTCCTGGCGGGCGGGTAGGCCCGCCGGGCATCCCGGGGAGGCGTCCCGGGGCCCGGCGGGCCTCCGCCTGCCAGGCGTCCCGGGGGACCGGCTGGGCCTCGGGACGCCTGGCTGGCGGAGGGCCCCAACCGGTCCCCGGGACGCCTGGCTGGGCGGAGGCCCGCTTGGTCCCCGGGACCCGCCAGCGGGCGGAGGCCCGCCGGTCCCCGGGACGCCAGGCGGTCGAGGCCCGCCCGTCCCCGGGACGGCCTGGCGGGCGGACCCCCGACCCGCCCGTGGCTCCGGGACGCCTGGTCGGGCGGAGGCCCAGCCCGTCCCCGGGACCCGCCTGGCGGTCGAGGGCCGCGGCCCCGTCCCCGTGACGCCTGGCGGCGGGAGGCCCGCCGGTCCCCCGGGACGCCTGGCGGGCGGAGGACCCCCCGGCCCCCCGTCCCCCGGACGCCTCCCCATGGATGCGCGACCGTCCCCGGGTCCCCCGGGACGCCTGGCGGGCGGAGGCCCGCCGGTCCCCGATGGCCCTCCCCGGGACGCCTGGCGGGCGGAGGCCCGCCGGTCCCCGGACGCCTGGCGGGCGGAGGCCCGCCGGTCCCCTGGGACGCGCCTGGCGGGCGGAGGCCCGCCGGTCCCCGGGTACGCCTGGCGGGCGGAGGCCCGCCCGTCCCCCGGACGCCTGGCGGGCGGAGGCCCGCCCGTCCCCGGGACGCCTGGCGGGCGTAGGCCCGCCCGGTTCCCCGGGACGCCTGGCGGGCGGAGGCCCGCCCGTCCCCCGGGACGCCTGGCGGGCGGAGGCCCCGCCCGTCCCCGGGACGCCTGGCGGGCGGAGGCCCGCCCGTCCCGGGGCCCCACGCCTGGCGGGCGAGGCCCACGCCCGTCCCCGGGACGCCTGGCGGCGGGCGGAGGCCCGCCCGTCCCCGGGACGCCTGGCGGGCGGAGGCCCGCCCGTCCCCGGGTACTCCTGGCGGGCGGAGGCCCGCCCGTCCCCGGGAGGCCTGGCGGGCGGAGGCCCGCCCGTACCCCGGGAGGCCTGGCGGGCGGAGGCCCGCCGGTCCCCGGGACGCCTGGCGGGCGGAGGCCCGCCGGTCCGCCCCCGGGACGCCTGGCTTGGGGGCGGAGGCCCGCCGTCCCCCGGGACGCCTGGCCCCGGGCGGTAGGCCTGGGCTCCCCGGGGACCCTGGGGCGGGCGGAGGCCTGCCCGTCCCCGGGACGCCTGGCGGGCGGAGGCCTGCCCGTCCCCGGACGCCTAGGCGCTGGGACGGCTGGGGCCCAGCCGTCCCCGGGTCGGGACGCCCGGCCCGTGGCCCGCCCCCCGGGCCTGGCGGGCAGAGGCCCGCCGGTCCCCGGGACGCCTGGCGGCGGAGGCCCGCCCGTCCCCGGGGGGACGCCTGGCGGGCTGGTCGGGGGAGCCCGCCCGTCCCTTGGATGCCTGGCGGGCGGAGGCCCCGCCCGTCCCTTGGACGCCTGGCGGGCGGAGGCCCGCCGTCCCCGTCCCCGGACGCCTGGCGGGCGGAGGCCCGCCGGTCCCCGGGACGCTGGCGGCGGAGGCCCGCCGGTCCCCGGGACGCCTGGCGGGCGGAGGCCGTCCCGTCCCGGGACGCTTGGCCGGGCCTCGCCCGTCCCCGGGACGCCTGGCGGGCCTCGCCCGCCGTCCCTTAAGAGAGTAACACCTCTGTTCAACCTTAGAACCAGAATATGCCACTGAATCCTTTCAATTCTCCAGGGGCTTCTCTGAATCCTCTGCTTCTTATCCTGGCACTCCACAAATCTTCTCTGAATACTCTGCTTCTTCTTCAGACGCTCCAGAATCTTCTCTGAATCCTCTGTTTCTCCCTGGCACTCCACCAATCTTCTCTCAATCCTCTGCTTCTCCTGGCACTCCACCAATCTTCTCTCAATCGTTTGCTTCTCCTGACACTCCACCAATCTTCTCTGAATCCGCTGCTTTTCCTGGCACTCCACCAATCTTCTCTGTATCTTCTGCTTCAAATCATGGCACTACACCAATCCTTACATTTACCTTTCCCTTTCAGGAATCAATAAAACTCTTACAAAACATTTTTATACTTATTTCCCTCTAACTTTCATATCCTTCAACGATTAACAAAGCAAACTTATTACATATAAACACCAAACCTTCCATATAAAATAAAGTATTGCAGTTCACTCCTAAAATCCATTGCAAACTAAAATTAATTCTAACACATGGATTTATGAAAGAAGTCCTTTAAATTCGAGTTAAACTCGAATTATTATGTAAATAACAAAATTTGCTGCAAAAAATAATGTGTAAATGAAAATCGCAGTTTGTAAATAAACTTTATTGATTAAAAAAAAAAAAACTTTTCCATACAACAAACATTCTCCTCAAATTTTTGACATCTGAGCCCTCTTCGCAAGGCCAGCTTAGACTTGGTCGCGCCATTCCTTGAACATGGACAGCTGCTCCTTCATTTTCCAGGCATCTGTAATTTCCCTGGTGGTTCTTGAGCTGGCAAACCGATTTCTCCTTCGCTCCTCGCAGCTGTCGAACCTCATCTTCCAACTGGTCGTTCCGTTCGCCCTGGACACTGGTGTTCCTATCCAGCGACTTGAAGCGATGATTCCCTTCCTCTAGAAGGCACCTCAGCTCGTTTCTCTTCAGTTTCGCAACCTAAACTTCACAATGTAGTACACACGTTTCCTTCGTGAAATCTTCCACTTCCTTCTGCAGGAGCTGGAACCTGACCTCGGCGTCTTTCCTGTAGGATTAGCGCTTTTCGTTCCTGGACGAGCCTCGACATCCGCGCCGCTTCTTCGGTCTATATCTGCACGTCCTTCTCCTTCTTCACTTGATCGTTCTCCTTCAGAAACAACGTCTCACCTTCGAATAAGTGGGCCCTTACTTGCCAGGCCTGTTGTTGCAACACCCCCTGAGTTATCTGGATCACACGAGTGCTTTCTTCCTTTCCGCCCGCCTTCTGAATGTCTTCAGTGTAGTCAAGCCTCTGTTGCAGCTGAAAAATGATCCTGTCCAAGTTCATTGCTGCTCTCTCTGGTACTGTGTGGTGTCTCGCAAGGCCGAAATTCTCTCGTTCAATTCCATTTCCTTGGCCTGTTCACCTCCATCATCAGTATTAGGAGAAACCTCACCAGTGAATAGGCAGCCTATAAACAACATGACTATCCTTGCGTTAGACTTCTCTCCGTATTTCAGACACATCTAGACACTAAACGTCACACAACAGCTGCTGCCAAGGCAGGCCAAGTAAGGCCACATTTTCTTCAAACTGGAGTACCCATTCTTATACTCTCCTCTATATCCCTCTCTTTTTCCTTGATTTTCAATATTTCACAAGAGATATTTCGATTTATCAAAATATAGCAAGAAACATTCTGAAAGATTTCCAATCATGCCTTGTTTCTAGGTGTTATAAATTTCTGCAGTTCTCTCTCTCTCTCTCTCTCTCTCTCTCTCTCTCTCTCTCTCTCTCTCTCTCTCTCTCTCTCTCTCTTTTTTACGGGATCTTTTTGCAGTACGCATCTTTTTAGTTTGGTCTCTTATCGTCTTATCTATTAAAATATATTTAGGGATTTTCCTTTATTTACCTTTTTGTCTACAAGAAAAACAATACTAACTACAGGCGGGCAATTGGAACTGAGCAAAAAATGACCATTTTTTCTAAGCTACGTTTTATTGTTATTGGATTTAACCAAATAACTAAAAGATATCATTCTAATGATTAGCCGAGACATCAAGAGAAACATTATATATTATATATAATAATCAAAACTACTCAACCATGATTTTCAAAAAACTCCTAGGTAAGTTTTTAAGATTTTAAATTCATATCATATGCATACAAAGAAAAGGTAAAAAAAACGAAATTTAATTATACTAAATTTTGTCCTATATAAAAGTGAAAATCAGGTATAAAGGAGTACAATTTTATTTGAGCATAACTTGATTCGTAAATTGAAATTCAATATAGAAATAAAGCAGAAAATCCTAACAGCCCCACCCATTTCTATAGGCAACGCATTTGGTGTGAACGTATCCTTATAACACAAATGTAAATAATACTGTTTAATACGGACGATAATGACAGCAATTAAATACTATTTAAAAACAATTACAGAGTCAATAATGTCGTCAAATAATAAATACAACAATGAAAACGACATGACATGTAAGGTTAAGAAAATGTATTGTAGAAGCGTGCTTGATAAAGAAAAAAAACAAAAATATCTGCGTAAAACACATTCCAGGGAAATCAAATACATAACCCACACTTCTGTTACATAATATAAACTGTAGATTCCATACCTGATCGTCTGTGTGAGTGTCACAGATGCAGATGTGATGGTTGGACATCCTACTCATTGTATATTATCATAAAAAAGTGGTAATGATAAAATGTTGACACTAGCTCACGTGTTTTTAGTTATGTTCCTTTTACTTGATTACCAGTTAATGCTAATGTTTTTGGAAGATCATGCATATTTCATAGGTTTAAATGAAAAGTAAGATTTTATAGTATCATCAAAATTAAATGAAAAAAAAAGTGATATTGGTTCAAATTTATCTGCCAGATTGTCGGAAAAATGTGATGGTTTTTTTTAGTTTAACATTTAGTCAAACTGAAATAAGCCTTGAATTTTGAACATAGAGGCTTTGTAAATATCACTACTTTTATTTTGTTATTTTGAAATAAAGGGAATTACAAAACGCGCTTCATTCCAAGAAAAGAAGGAAAACAGATTAAGGTAATAAAGTTGAGACAGAATAAGAGCACAGCAGTTAAGAAACTAAGGCTAGATTATTAAAAGGGGGTCCAAAAGGTAGAAGAATAAGCCCTGATAGAATTAGTGGAGCTAAAAGCTGCAGCCTACGAATGGCCATATACTAGGCAACTTAAATCTCCAATGCAAAGTAGAAGCTAGTGGCTCCAATAACCCTCCCTAAGACAGGAAATGGTCAGGGGAACGGCAAGGACTATGGTCAGTTGACTTTACAGGAGAGAAAAGTTACATTCCTACAAAAACATATTAACTCTTTTACACGTTAGAATTGGCTATAACTACATCGGCACTAGAAAACTACTTTGCTTCTTGAAACACAGGAATTGATTTAAGTTATTTTCTGTTACAATGCATCTTGAAAACAAGGATGAAAATATCCTTACTAAAGAAATATAGTAAAATGGATAATGACTCGTATTTTGCAATTGACCTGGTGCTAGGAAGAAAAATAAGAACGAGGCTTCTTCACATCATAATCTAGAAAAGAACTTAATAAGTTTATCTCTCTCTCTTCTCTCTACTCATCTTTGTCTTGTTATATTCTGTGGTTCTGTCTTTCTCTTTTCCACCAAATATGAACCTGTTATATTGGTGAAAGTATCCTAATTTATTTCATGTTGTTTTAATTACTAAAATTTAGTAAATAAAGAAAATTATATATAGCCCAAATTTTTTTGTGTTATTGCCCACATCGCCCGCTTTCTCTATGGAGGTTGGCCCAATCATGAATTGTATAAGTATATAGACATGTATCTGTGTGTATGGTTGCTACCTCAATAAAGTAAGTGAACTGAAAATTTTGCTAATTTGCTGATATAGATGTTCTCTCTCTCTCTCTCTCTCTCTCTCTCTCTCTCTCTCTCTCTCTCTCTCTCTCTATATATATATATATATATATATATATATATATATATATGTATATATATATATATATAATATATATATATATATATATATGTATATATATATATATATATATATATATATATATATATATATATATATATATAGTATATATATAGAGGTGGCTTGCTGCTTACAGAACACCACCGTTAACACTTGGTGAAAGTTTTGTATCGATCTCGTGGACAGTCATGTCAGTATATAAGATTTAATAATCTATAGGAAATGCCATTTCATAAATACTGAGTTCCTAAGCACTTTTAGTCTCATATTTATTTCGCATATTTCCTTAAATGCACATTTTACACTCAAACCCAGTATCGTCAACAACAAAATGTTTACGACCACTCTCTTAATTAACGTTAATAGATTAAGGATACTTTACTCTATGCTCAAGAAAACTATCTGCTGCCCACTCCTTCCTTGTCCTGACGGCGCAACATCTATTGGATGCTCCGTTAGTTACTTGCTCAACTGCTCCGGGGTTTCATAGTCGCGGATTCGTGTTTCACTTCTGGATCAGCGGAGGGAAACGAACTATTGTGCGTGACAGTACAGTTGGACCACAGGTTTACCTGGTACACCGTCCTTGAGAGACTTCCCTCACCTCTCCTCCCCCTCCTTCTCTCTCTCTCTCTGAATGTTACTAGTTTAAGTATATTTTGCACGATTTTTTTTTGTATCTATCTATCTAATCTAATAATAATAATTTAAAATGTTGTATATATATATAACGATTCACGCTGTTGTTACCTGCCAGCAAGGCTGGCATTACGGTACGGTACGGTACGGTTGATATTTATAGCCTATGTGTACGATACGGAATTACGCAACGACAATTTTACCGAAGTACGGTACGGTACAGTTCAGGTACGGAAAAAATGTGCAAATTCCGTACCGTACTTCCTTACCTTAGGCAATGGATATATTACTTTTGGTCTACGTTGAAAACAAGGGAACAATATTAATTAATTATTAATAATCATAACCAGTAATATAGCATTTTTAAACTATTATTATTAGCAGCAGCAGCAGTAGTAGTAGCTATTACTATTTTTGTCTTAAGATCAAATTTTTTTTTCTTAGTGACTATGGACTTGGGTTATGAGTAAATGATTATAATTATTGAAGTAAGAGATATTCTGCATGTGATGGTGGAGTAGTAGAACGATAGACCTGTGATTGATGGTAAATCTACTGTTATACTTGTGTTTAGTTACCTCCTTCGCAAGCTTCATTTGGACTCAGGGCATCAGCCATATGCTTGCATTACGAAGGTGAAGAAGAGATGGCCGTCTAGGAACATAGCTGTCGGCATGGTAGCAGAAATCCGTTTGTCTCGCAACTTTTTAACTTTTTTTTTTTTTTTTTTTTTTTTAGCAAGAGAGAGCCGCCAATTGCCTACAGATTGGTTTGAATAAGTAACTGGTTATAGTTACTCTATGTGTTACAAATAAAAATTGAGCATTTTTACCGGACATCCAATAGAGTTAAAGCCTTGATTATACCGAAAAATTACAGCAAAATCTCGTACTGATACCAGTCTTCATTACAGTGTTATTGACCAAAAACGTGACTGCACTGTCTGTGAAACCCACAGTAAGAGCTTTACCAATTACAAATAAACCACCTTACCTTTTATTCAGGCTTGGTGTAATTGTCATTTATCTGATATGTTTTTAATTACACGTTTTGAAGTTAATTGTAATTCCATTTGTTTTTTATTTATAATTAATGGTAATTGTTATTGTAATTGTAACTGAAAACTTTATTTGAAATTGTTATCCTAGAGCCGCCCTCTTACTTTTCGAGAACTCATCTTGACCAAATGCAATGGAGAGATGTTTTGAGTCGCTTCCCAATTCATTTATTATATTATTAGGGAGAATCTTGACAAGCCAGCTACCAATTCTAAAAAAAATTTTATTCCATTTATTTCCTTTTTTTGTGCAAAAAGTTTTGTGAAATTTTTTTCTTTTTTTCCAGTATTTGAGTTTTGTATTTCAGTATCATTTCTTATAATCAGCATAATAATTTTCACCACAATAAACGTACTAAAAATTTACTTAGGCAAATCATAGGATGCTAACGATAATTTCTACAGGTCTAAAATATTTTAGATATGTTTGTTTTGTATTTGTACTAAAGGTATCATAAGTTACAAATTACAATTGTTGCAGAAATTGACTGTAAAGGAAAACCAAACTCAAGTATAAAGTCTTTGCAACTATCTGCATTTCTTAGAATTAAATAGGTGTGTGAAATGTAATTGAGTAATACGTTTTTATATATGTATTTGAGCTGTGATTACAATTTTTGAAATCTTAAAATGTATTGTATTTGATATTGTTCCCCATCTTGTAATTGAAGTTGTAACTGTCATTCGATAACAAGTCAGGTAATTATGATTCTAATTATTGTAATAGACATAAAGCAAACGTAATTAATCTACTAACCTGCTTAATGCTTATATTACATAAGATATGCGACAGTAGCTACTTCATACGAAATGGATGAGCATAAAAATAAACGGGAACAAAAATGATTTTTTTTTTTTTTATGTATATGGGAGAAAAGAAAATGATTAGAAATTCAGTGATTTTTTCCACTGCACTTCGGCTTCTCTCGGGGCAACCTGTGAATTGTTCAATATTTAATAAATCGACTTTATCTTTCTCGGGATCTATGGGATTCATGTCTGCACCCTTATTTGGCTAGTCAACCAATTCAAATCCTCTCGACCTAGAAACCATTCCTGGACTATTCTGGCCGTATGGATGGGGCAGCCGTCATGAATGAAAATGACAGGACTAGGTGGAAAGGGATAATTCCGCTTGGTTAAGTGAAGGGAGTAAGAAATCCTGAAGAATTTTAACGTATTTTCCACTGGGGAAACCCTTCATCTTGGTGATATCACATATACCATGTAAGCAAAGATCCCTGGCCCACCCACATTTACGGTTACAAGCCACTCCTGGCAACTTCGTAAATGTTTCCTCGGTGGTATATGAAGGAAACATCTGAATTTTTTACAATTTACGCGTTGCTTTCCTCGTAACTGGGAAAATAATGATATATCGTTTGGGGAAATGTGATGCTAAGTAACAACCACTGCATTAAAGATAATGTTTATTCATCTATGATGATTAATACTTATTACAAGTTTGCCTCCTCCAACCTCTTATACACTAAAACAGCCCGAAAGCAGATTAATGGAATTCACGTTAGAGAGGAACACCACCACCTTTAGTGTTTCAAACAGACAATTAACAATTTATCATTATGAAGACATACAGAATTTTAAACGTTATCAATGACAGTAATGACCTGAGATGTTGCAATGCCAGTAACAGCCAATCAATCACTCAGTCCCAGTAATCGTGTGATTTAATATATCACTTTGTTCAGTGATAACGATATCACTGCTTACCAGCCCCCACCCCTTATTACCACGCTAACAAGTTGTCACCCAATCATGGACTAGACTGAGGTGTTGTATAAATTTTGATAGGTTATCTGTCCTCTGCTAGTAGTATTCGTTATAGTCTCCAAATGAACAGCAACATATGGTTCTCCTGGCGCAGATCGTCGCTCTACGAGAAAGTGGGCGGTTCCAATACGTGCTGTTGCCACAGCGTCTTGGACGTCTCCCCTACAACAGTAAATAAATGGAAAAGGCAGGCATGCTTAGACTGGGGGAAATTGACCGACTTTGGATAGCATTTATTTATTTTCATTTATTTATTAATTTTTTAAACAATAAACCTTACAAACCCGTAAAATCATGAAACCTAATTTTATAGTTGCCTTAGTCCTGTTGAACTCTAATAGTGATTCTTTCTCTTTACTTCCCAGAATACCAAATAGCGTTTCCATAAGTAAACAGGCTATAATTAATCTTGATATCTAGGTATCTGGCATGTTAATTACGTATTTCAGTTCGAAGACCTCCACCACGAAAGACCACCCGTTAGGATAACGACGACATTCGACGAGCAGCATAAGAAGATGCTTTTACCAATACTAGTTGCTTATTCGTGAACGTCTGGCATTAATGTTTCGGCTATGACGGTGCGAAGACGTCTGGATGAGGCTGGAATACCTCATAGAATTCCTGCCAAGAAGGAATTTCTCGCCGAACGGCATCGTGCTGATAGGCTTGCCTTTGTTCAACAGTTTGTGGGGGAGGATATGGAATTTTGGTCTCGAGTTTGTATGCAGTGACGAAAGTCTTTTACTAGCAGAAGTCACGGCAGAAATCATAACCGAAGACCGAGTAATATAAGGTGAGTTTCATAATCATTAATAACAGTTAGACTATAATAATTATAAGCAAGGGTATATTATAATCAAAAGATAATAATTTTGTCAATAACCATGTATTTTCCGCTAATTAAATTATATTGCCACGAGAAGTGTGAAAATAAAAATTCTTCATTGAAAACCCCCATTAGTTTCTACTATGGCCAGCTTTCAGGCATTAATCAAATGCATTATTAATGTTATGAATAATCACGTTAGGGCAAATTTATAATATAGAGTACAGCTGTTTACTGAATTAAAGAATATCATATCATAACGGGACTGTTGCAAGATTAAAGTTAATGCTATTATAAGTATTAATCCTTGCAGATTGATAAACATTCTTAACTTTTATTCCAAGGGTTGTTACTTAGCATTTTATTTCCCAAAACGATATAGCATTATTTTCCCTATTACGAAAAAGCAAAGCGTAAATTGTTAAAAATTTGATTTTTTCCCTTCAGATACCTACAGGAGGAAATTTACGAGGTGACCAGGAATGGGCACGTCAACAGTAAAACGTTAGGGCTGGATCTTCTTACATTATATGGATGATATCACCAGGATTGAGTGGAGGTTCACTGTGAAAAATACATTGAAATTCTTCGGGATTTCTAACTTCTTTCACATCAACAGCGGAATTATTCCTCCCCACCTGCTCCTGTCATTTTCATTCACGACCGCTGCCCCATTCATACGGCCAGAATAGTCCAGGAATGGTTTCAAGGTCGAGAGGATCTGCAGTTGCTTGACTGGCCAAGTAAGGATACAGACATGAACCTCACTGAGAATATTTAGGCTAATTTGGTAAAATGTGGGGTAGCCTGAAGAGGGAGATGAGACCAGATCAACTTATGAACCTCTGGGAACACAATGGAAACTCTTCCACAACCGACCACAGATCGTCAGAAACCATGAATCTTCTATGCCTAACAGATTTGTAAGAGGTGATCCAGAAGGAAGGTGGCTGGACTTCTCATTAATATTAAAAATAAATGTAAAAATTGAGTGTGTATATTTGGATTACCCCATGGCTTCCGCTGAACTTCCATGTCGTATGATGTAAAAAAAAATCGTAAACAGACCTATGCATATCGTTTAGCTCCAGGTACTGATTATTATAATTTATTTATCAGAAAGGTGAATTTGATATCTTAAAGGAGTTCAAAATCTAAAGGGAATTTCGCTATCCTGATTGTTTCTCAAAAAATTATCTAAAAAGAGAACCCTAGGACAATATCATCAAACTACATTTCTCCAATAGCTCTTTCCACAATGGACAGGTAAACGACTGAAAGGGCTGTTTAACAATAGAGACGTCTTTCTCTTATCCTCACACGAATGATAAGAGCGAAAGGAATTTCTGTCCGTATGACATTAAAACATGTATCACAATTATATTATTGAAAATATAAGCCAAGTAGATGTGTTTTATCCATATCATGTAATAATTATTGTAATGAAGGGCGCTGTAGGGAATAACCTCTACAGTATATTCAAGAGGGAATACAAACCCAACCATGAATACATGAAACCTCTGAACATCAACAATTGTTTATCATTGGCAAACGAATTAAGTTTACCATATGGGAATGGTTAAAAGTTTGTACCAAGTTTGGGAGTCCTTCTTCAATTTCCATTACACGTTGTGGAATTTTCTCTGTCCCTAGTAGTTTCATTTTGATTCCTCAGTCTCTCTCTCTCTCTCTCTCTCTCTCTCTCTCTCTCTCTCTCTCTCTCTCTCTCTCCTTTTCATTCTATATGTATTTACAAGAGAGTGAGTTTAACCCAATCCTTCTTCTTGTAAATGTTGTTGTATTCAGAAAATCTACAGTATTATAATATATTAGAATAAACACTAAAAACACGCAGGCATTAAAGATAAACAAGAAATATTTCAAGTGGAGCTTTTCGTTAGCCATACACTCTATCCACGAGCATATCTCCACTTCGTCCAACTCATCGGGGTCGCAACAGGCCCACCTTACCCCTAGCCCCCCACCCATTTCAGTTGTAGCAAAGCCAGGCTGAGGACATCGGTACAGCAAAAGCAAGAAGCTTGTCAGTTTGAATTACATTTTAGAATTCCAAAACCTGTAAGACGGCTAAACAACAAGAACTCAATCCCCGACACCACTCCCCCCGGCCCCCGAAAAAATATATATGCATATATTAGTTTAGTCAAGATTAGAGGGTGTTAATGACATATCAAAACTGCATACTTAGCGCAGTGGCATTTCTAGATGACATGTCACTTTAAAGTAGCTAATATGAGAGAGAGAGAGAGAGAGGAGCTAAGGCGTCGGACACTTTCAACTCGTTCACTTAGTGTTTGGGTATGTTCAATGCTTCCTATTATATTATTGGTAGGAAACGCACTGCAACCGATACTTAAAACTTGCTTCATGATAAGGTTAAAATATCCTGCTATGATGTTCGTGATTCTCTCCAATATCAATATAACTCTAAAATTTTGATCAATTTTAAGTATTGCGTAATGAATATGACCGATACATAATAACAGACACGGTGGTAAGATAACGCCTTAGACGAAAGTTAAATGGAATCTTAATAAAAACAACTTATATTAAAGTGAGACAGTAATCTTAGTTACAGCGATATAACCTGCTCAGATTACTTTTTTTTTTTACTCCGTGTGTGTGTGTGTGTGTGGGGGTTTCTCCAACCATACCTAATGACTCCTCCCACTGAAAGAATTCCAGAGCTTATTGGTGGAACTCTTGCTAAGAGAGGAAGAGTCCTCCCCCCATCCCCCTCAGTAAACACTGTTACCATATAAGAAGGTGTACCAGGGAAACCTGTGTCCAACTGTACGTAGATAGCAAAGGGGCTACCCCAAATATCCTGGGGCATCATACATTGCACAGGAAACTAATACCTGCTGTGGTTTGTTTGAGTTTCCTCACCCGATGTCAATTTTCAATCTCATTTGCAAAATCTCATCATGGCAATGCAATTTCCCGTTATTTATGGTTGAAACTCTGGGAAAATTCTCTTATTTAAAGTGAAACGATCGCGAATATTTCGGTCGCTTGATGCGATGCTTGAAACAAGCAAACTATAAAGATAAATCATTACGTTTTGCGGTGGAAGAGAAAATTGTACGAAGGGAAAGAAACTGGCAGAGAAATCTTTAGCCTGTTAGAAAAAACAACCTTTTTTTTTCTTCGTTTTCAGTGGATTCGAAAACGCAAATGATCTCTGTAGAGTTACCAACGAAAGTGATGAGAAGCATCTTAGTACTTTCTAAAAACCTATTTTATACATTAAGTAACGAGGAAATTGTCCTCCTTGAAATCGAGTTTTCACAGAAACAGAAAAACATCAATCTGTTTGAAAGGTCTTCCTTTCTATTCGGTCAGAGAAAGGTTAAGGCGTAGGTCTTGCAACGACACGATCTGTAAAACTTAAGGTCAGGGATAGATGATATAGAAATAAATGATATTACATGTAAATAAAAATTCGTAGTAAACACTTACCTTGCTCCCCACCATAAGAAACAAAATTGTTTATAATACATTTTAAAGATTCTGTATAGTATATATATATATATATAATATAATATATATATATATTTATAATAATCATATATTATCATACTATATATAATATCTTTGCATGAGAAAGAAAAATTCGTTCATAATCCAACTGTTTAAAGAGTTTTATATATATATATATATATATATATATATATATATATAATATATATATATATATATATATAATGAACGTTATACATAAGGAATATTTACTTCTTAGCATGAGAAACAAAATTGTTTATATATATATATATATATATATATATATATATATATATATATATATATATATATATATATATATATATATTATATAGAGGTATAAGCTACCAAGGAAAGTGAAACAGTGGGGTAGCTGCAAGATCTTTTGACTCAACTTCCTTTACTGCTAACGACTTTGAGTCGGAAGGTCTTGTAGCTACTCCGGTGTTTCACTTTCTTTCGAGGATTATAGCTTTATTTATACTTTTATCACGTTCCAAACTTTTGTGATCAGTTATGCATACATACATACATATATATATATATATATATATATATATATATATATATATATATATATATATATATATATATATATATATATATATATGTGTGTGTGTGTGTGTGTGTGTGTGTGTGTGTGTGTTTCGATGAGAGAGAGAGAGCGAGAGAGAAAGAGAGAGAGGTTTGATGAACATTACTCCACGCAACGCATTATCAAAGACCGTAATTTTCCTGAAAGAGAAAAGGCGAGAGTAGTACACCGTTCCAATAACGCTAATTACACAACTGAGCGTAATAAAAGCTCGGGTCTGGATAACGATGATTAATCGTCCGTTGATTACAGATCCTGTTCCATAGATCTCATTTACAGATATCATCACACTTCACTGTATGAGATATTATGTGTTGGGTCAGTGAAGATCCCCTATTTAAGCAAAGGAAAGTTTTGATTATTGGGTTATTGTATGCTTAGATTGAAGGGAAATGTTAGTTTCAGATGTATCGGAAAATATAATATAATATATATATATATATATATATATATATATATATATATATATATATATATATATATATATATGTATATATATATATATATATTGTAGAAGCTTTTTTGCAACCTTACATGTACTGGGAACCCTTAGTATTTATTAATACCTGTGTGATTCTACTATTTTATGATGTCAGACCTCGACCAAGCATAAGCGTCATTCTAGCTCCCTTGAGCAGAAAAACTCAGTGCATCCGCTTCACGCCATGTAATGGAATATGTTTTCTGTTTGGGGAAACGGGTGGGCGGGGGAGGGGGGATGCACACATTCAAATGATTTATTGCTCGGAGCGAAAGCAGGGCATGATTCCGTTTTCAGATTTGCTTCTTCACAAGCATTTCTCTTAGACTCTGTCATTTCTCGTTATGGGAGGTTTTCCTGGCGAGCTTAAAGATCCTAGGGTGACCTGAAAATGGTGGTGATACTGATATAACGAGGCATGATCCGACCTCCAGCTTACTCGGGACGCTTCCAAGATTTTCCCCTTACGCTTAAGTTTTAAACATTATATTCCTAACTTAACGTGAAGTGGTCTTCGTAATTAATACTCATACATAGTACTACTCACACTATCAACAAGGATGAAATAAAAAGGACACAAATTAAACACGTTAATATATTCTCAGTTATAAGCGGAAACACAAAATAATTGAACAGAAACATAGCCTATAATTCAGTAAATCAAATATATTAAAACTTTATAGAAAAAAAAACTTTAGTCAAATATAGCCTTGTTTCAACAACGAAAATTGAAATAAATGCGCTATATTTAATTAAAAATAAATTGTCTATACTGGTTAATATGCACATTATTTATTTATTTTACATTTTCGTTCTAATAGATAAATTAATAAATAAATCATAAGTATCTTACCCTAAAATTCCTGTATCTTTAACTCAACGCGAAACACCTTTTTAGACCATTTTAGGCTCATCCAGAGACCTTTCCTACAACGCCCCCCCCCCCCCCCAACAACAAAAACAAAGCAGTTTGTGAGGTTACTCCCGGAGTAAGCAAAAATAACAAATAGCATGACAATTTTATTCATAATTAATATCCATGGTACAGTCAGACGAGGCAATGACAGACCGACAAATAGACAGAGAGTATATTTGGGGCTAAAACTGTAGGAGCTAAAAAAAAAAAAAGGTCCCTGTATTTATGCGGAATTGATTAAACCGTCATAAAACAGTTAACCGCTAAAAGGTCAACAGGCAAATGTGCACAAGACCCATAAACGACATTTAACCTCTTTTAACAAAGCTCAGTGGGCAATTCTGCCTCTCTTTTGTATCAAACACGTAATGCAAAGGTTAGACTCCCAGCTGGGGTATTTATCATCAATAATTCCCTTTGGTTGTAGGGGAATTGTTTCTAGGGTTAAGGAAAATAGATATTGACTTGTATGTTGGTTAAGATTTGAATAGCTCTCTCTCTCTCTCTCTCTCTCTCTCTCTCTCTCTCTCTCGCTCTCTCTCCTCTCTCTCTCTATATATATATATATATATATATATATATATATATATATATATATATATATATATATATCTATATATGCTATATATATCTATAGATATATTATATATATATAATATATATATATATATATATATATATATATATATATATATATATTATAATGCCACACACCTACACACATACACACACATATATATATATATATATATATATATATATATATATATATATATATATTGATATATATATATATATATATATATAATATATATATATATATATATATATATATATATATATATATATATATATATATATATATATATATATATATATATATATATATATATATATATATATATATATATATATATATATATATATATATATATATATATATAAAAAATCAGTAGAAGGATCCAAAGTAATATTCTTGTTTATCCAGACGAGATATATCTGGGAAAATATTTATAACGATTATAGCTTTTGTCCATCCTTCTGTGGAGTTAAGAGTTAGTGATCACGTCCACAGAATGATGGACGAAAGCTATAATCTTTGTAAATATTTCCACAAATATATCTCATCTGGATAAGCAAGAATATGACTGTGGATCCTTCTACTGATTACTTTGAAGCACCTCATTTTTAGTGGTTTTGGGTTTTTATTTGTTTGTTGTATATATACATATAAATACATACATGCATACATACATACATACATACACACACACACACACACACACATAAATATATATATATATATATATATATATATATATATATATATATATATATATATATATATATATATATATATATATATATATATATGTTTATCTAAATACCAAACCTAAGCTGGAATAGATTGTGAAATGGTATAAACAATATCTTAGGAATGATACTCTGAATTCGTCTCCAGCTCGGAGATCGTAGAAGCTTTCCATATATAAGTGTCAAATATCCTTGATAACTGAAAAAAAAATTCTTTGAATATATTTGCATGTTAAATAAATGTGTGCTTACGACGCCTGATACTTGAGTTTAAATTCTATACTTGTGTATAAATGTAAAAAAAAGAAACAATGAATTTCCTCCGTGTAGGTTTGGGTCTAAACAACGAATACGGTTTCCGATGACAACGGCTCCACGGGAAAGGTGAAGTAGTAAACTTTCCCGAGGTCAGTTTCTTTAGGCGAATTATCGGAAAAAATTCCCTTCAATCTTGGCATAACCTAGAATATTCCTAGTGGGAATGATTCCCGTCGATTGCGAATCCAATCGGTTCCCATTTAGCAGTTTGTTGCGGTAAAATCTCGATGTTTATAAAGGTATGGAAGGAACCGTTTCTCTAAAATCAATGCGTACGATAGGTTTTAGCGAGAATTTTGAAGCCTTCAGCATCGATGGAAATGGTTCAAATATAACGTTAGCGCAAATCGTGGGTCAATTTCGCTTTTGAGTGCGTGGCAATGTGTGTTTGAGCGTTTAATACTTGCTTGAGTTCCTCGTTGGACGAGTGGTTTTCGCACTCGGCTACCAGTCCGGTGGTCTGAAGTTCGATTCTCGGCTGGGCCAACGTGGAATCAGAGGAATTTATTTCTGGTGATAGAAATAAATTTCTCGATATAATGTGGTTCGGATCCCACAATAATCTGTAGGTCCCATTGCTAGGTGACCGATTGGTTCCTAGCCACGAGAAAAATATCTAATCCTTCGGGCCATGCCTAGGAAAGCTGTTAATCAGCTCAATGGTCTGGTTAAACTAAGATATACTAAACTAATACTTGCTTGAAAATGTGTTAACGGGACTAAGGTGTTTGCTTATATTATCCGTTCCCTGTTTTCCCGAGATAGGACAAATCTCTGTTTACTTGCTGGAGTTTTCCAGTCAAATTGAAAGTTGGTAATGGTTGAAATGACTGTCTCTCTATAATTGTAAAGATAAACAAGTTAAATTTTAATATTTTTCCCGCCTTCAAAATAAAAGAAATGAGTACATCAGAAATGTAAGTAAATGTTTTAATCAATCTCTCTCTCTCTCTCTCTCTCTCTCTCTCTCTCTCTCTCTCTCTCTCTCTCTCTCTCTCTCTCTCTCCGTTATATTGCATTCCAATTCTTTTATCTGGTCCAGCGTTCCTCCCTTCTTTATTTTCAACCCTTCCTTGTCCTTTATTACCGTCTATTCCTTTTCATTTCATTCCCAATACAATGTTAACCCTCTTTGTTCCATTTCATTAGTTTCCGATATTTCGCGTCTGTGTCCGTGTGTGTGTGTGTGTGTGTGTGTGATATAAATGTTATCGAACAAGAGTACTTTTTTGAGAGAGAGAGAGAGAGAGAGAGAGAGAGAGAGAGAGAGAGGCCAATGGTCAACTCTAATATTCAATCTAAACAGGCAATTTCCTGTTTCTATTTCATTCTGCCCTTCTTGAACTAATTTCGAGATTTCAAGTATTTTTATATAGAAAAACTAGAAATGGAATTTAGATACTATATCAGGACAAACTGACTCCATTAAAGTCCAAGTAAAAGTAAAAATCCCGTTGTGGATTTCATTTACATTCCTTTGACGCTGCTTAAAATATTCGGCATTTTAATTAGCACAAAATTAACGAGCCTTTTCTGCTCTGAATCAACTATGGTTTTGGGGACGAGAATAAACAAATATAATGAATTTAGAGAGGACAAAAAATGTACAGTACATTCAGTCTTTATTTCTTTATGAACTGTTGTACGGCTTTTGTTCATGGCATATTCAATTCCACCTCATCAACTTAAGTCTATAAATTGTTTGTATGCCAATTTCTTTTGAAAATATGAAATTTATGTATATATATATATATATATATATATAGTATATATATATATATATATATATATATATATATACATATATATATATATATATACTATATATATATATATATATGATATATATATATATATATACATATATATATGTATATATATATATAATATATATATATATATATATATATATATATATATATATATATATGTGTGTGTGTGTGTGTGTGTGTGTGTTTGTGTGTGTGCGTGGGATTTTCCTGTCTTGATTGGTAAAAAAACAAATTAAAGAGATTTATGCAGATGGGGTGGAATTGAATTTGCAATATACAGAAGAACTGTAAGAAAATAGGAATAATGTAATATATAAGTGTAGTATATATTTATAATCAAATTATATCGATAATTTGTCTCAGATAGCACCGTACAACAATTAGTCTGTTGAAAATATGGCCCTGTCGTCAACACGAGGAAGCTTTCCATTGAATTCCAAGCTAAAGGAAAAGCGAATTTCTTCCGTTTTCTTGTGTTGTTGGCCTCAGGCTCAGCTGTCAAGTCTTTGGACAACTTTGCGTCAACTTACTGCAACAACTTTATTTGAATTTAATTGATTTTGACAGTTGAAAAGTTTTGACCCTTTTTTTCCCAAGAATTTTCTTCTCTTTATTTTTGAATACTTTCTGCTTCATGCGTTTTTCAAAGGATCTGACTTCGAGTGGAGTTCTTTCCTGGAGGAGATCTCCATCGTAAACACAATTAAGAGACTAAAAGGCGATCGTCGTTGCCAATTAATTCATTGCTTCCACAGGACGTAAAAAGGCCTGATTAATTAGAGCATTCATCAACGCCCTGCCCGGCCCTCGCCCGAACGCCTTCCGGTATCATTTCGGGGGCGAGGGCAGCTGTTTCTGGAGTTAATTGTGAGTCGGTTCATCTCTCCTCGTGGTACTGAGATCACTAAAATTGTGAATTGATTCCGTATATTGGGATTGATTTTCATATATAATCTGTCTGTCTGCCTCTCATCCTAACATTAGGAGTTATATAATTGAGAGATAATTCTGTCGTTACGATTTATTCTCTCTCTCTCTCTCTCTCTCTCTCTCTCTCTCTCTCTCTCTCTCTCTCTCTCATTTTGTTTTCGGAGTAAAACTCGAGATATATCATCGTCCCTCAATCCGTGCGGAAAACGGGATTTCTCAAACCTGTCATTTCAACCGAGATTTTTATTCCAAACACGACCCAGGTTTTAGAATTCGGTCCGAGTTCCATGAGAGGTCTTATAGTTGCTCGCCCTGTCTCTGCATCTCTGGTATTCATTATTATTCTCTTTTTTTTTTCTTTTTTTTTAGGTTAAGATTCTAGAAAATTAAATTTTAATTTGCATGTAAGAAATAACTTAGATGCTCATTATTTTTCCCTTTTTTTAAAAGTTAAATTCTAGAAAATTAAATTTTAATTAAATTTTAATGCATGAAAGAAAAAACCGAGATAAGAATTAGGTTAAAGAAATAAAGTAAATTTACTGTACTATCTTGAACGTGGAAAATTTGGTGCCCGTAAGATACTGGGTTGAGTTGAGTTAATATAGAATTTAGGCCAAAGGCGAAGCTCTGGGACCTATGAGGTCATTCAGCGCTGAAATGAAAATTGACAGTTAAAGGTTTGAAAAGTGTAACAGAAGGAAAACCTCAAAGCAGATGCACTATAATGATACATACAAAAGTTCAAAAACGGCTCGTAAGATGCTGACATAAACAAAACAGAAAAAAATCTATCAAAAGTTTAGATGGATTCATCATGATATTTTAGAGTACAGCACAAAGAAACCGCTGTTTCAATTTATATTCACCCCTAAAATTGATGGGGGCTCATTTTATCATCACTTTCGGGATTTCGGATATCATCCATCTGACGTGATTATGATGAATGTTTGTCATTCATTCATCCATTCCTCTGAATTCATTGTTTCTGGGCATTCATGGTTTTGTTTTTCAGGGATTATTTATTACCGTTTTGTTACTTTTCCATTTATTCAACTGGCTAAGATTGACCCTTGAAAACTCATAACCATGACATTAAAGTGTTCTGTCACACTTTCTTCTGCATAATTATATCATTTAGATTTTTCTTTATTTTTGGGAAAATTTTATCTTTCTAAATACCTAGAGGCTGAAAAATGTTGTTCGTTATATAACGAGTAGATAGATAAATGCGAGTTTGGTTTAACTGTAATGAAATTCCTGTATAAGATGCTATTCTTATGAGAGAGAGAGAGAGAGAGAGAGAGAGAGAGAGAGAGAGAGAGAGAGAGAGAGATCAGTAGGATTATTTCTGGTTTCCAAAATTCGCATGCTAATATTATTTGAATCATGATTTTGTGAAGAGAGAGAGAGAGAGAGAGAGAGAGAGAGAGAGAGAGAGAGAGAGAGAGAGAGAGAGAGAAGTAGGATTATTTCTGGTTTCCAAAATTTGCATGCTAATGTTATATAGATGTATATGAATCATGATTTTATGGAGAGAGAGAGAGAGAGAGAGAAGCTCTATAATATTTTAAATCATATTAATTCCATTTACCTATGCACTTTTACACTTTGAAAAATGGTTCTATATCCTACTTGAACTTTTGGTCAAAATGCATTAGAAAGCCATTCAACGAGTTCTTTCGCGAACTCTTCAAATTATCTGCGACCTTCAAATGAGGCGTCTGGAATCCAGAACCCAATTCTTGAGGAGCGCAAAAGTTGTCGAGATAACAAAGACTTGCCTGGAATTTCATTTGCCTTTGTTATCTGGAAAGCAATTGAGACAGGGAAGCAACTGCACTTTCTTCTCTTGGTAATTTTGTTGTTCCTGTTCTTTAGTTAGAATCGAGGTTGACTACTCTATGATCAGTGCCATTATTCTGTTAATGGATCCTTTCTCGTCTGTCAATCGGCTGTGAACGAACAGAAAATGACAACTAATACAAAGCAGTGAAGTTATTGCTTGGAGGCTTAAATAATACTGGTTGGTTTTATGGTGGATAGTTGTATATTACTACTACCGACTTGAGCCTGAAGTTGGAGATCCGTGTCCCGCTTGACTCAGCTGAAGTTTCCCCATCGATATTTCATTCGTTCATTCTTCTCTCGTTAAACTTAATGAATTTAGAATTTTTTTCTGAGCATTTTCCATATTGGCAGAGATGAAACTCGCAGATTTCAGGCATTAAGAGAGAGAGAGAGAGAGAGAGAGAGAGAGAGAGAGAGAGAGAGAGAGTCTATACTCGAAGAGGAATAGTTATTTTCAAGGAACATTGCATGCATTGCATATAGATTGACAGAGAGAGAGAGAGAGAGAGAGAGAGAGAGAGAGAGAGAGAGAGAGAGAGTCTGTACTCGAAGAGGAACTGGCGTTACATGTATTGCATATAGCTTGGTTGGACTATAGGGCCCTCTTTCGTCCTTAATCTCAACAGAAATGAATGGATGCTGCATTCACGTTAGACAATGATATATCAAACTTAATTTGATGGATTACTTCCAATATCATGTCAAGGAAAGTTGCCATATTAGATGTTAATTGCTTGATGGCAACAGAATGATCATTGATTTGTTTCAACAAAGCATATACCATTGGCCACGTGAATATAAATAGTAGCATTGCTGAAAACGAAGTAAAGAAAGAAGTAGAATTATAAAGTAATAGTTAATTAAATCAAGTAATATATAAATGAATTACCAAGAACATAGAT
>NC_061105.1:43775155-43817655 GCF_015104395.2 Macrobrachium nipponense | reverse complement strand
GATTATGTTTCTGTTCTCCTACAAGTTTAAATTGATACTTGAGAGGATTTATTTCCTTCTTGATATAGCGTTTGGGATGTTCATGTTTCAGAGACAGACAGACAGGCGGACTGAAGAAACTTTATTCTATTTTTACCTTTTTTTTTTTTTTTATTTTACATAACACGGACTTTTCTCGATGTTACTTAAGTTCCGGTCGTCGTTATGTTAAGAAAAGAACTTCCACCTAAGAAAAAAACGAGTTTAAATATAGTAACAAGAAAATTGACCAACCTATAAGCAATTACAGAAAAGATACAATTCCCATAAAAAAAACTGTTATTCTTGCAATACGCATCGGCTGTGACTTTACTTTTAATTTGAAGAAACTCGATTTACGTCAGACTTTCTCTTTGTATAAAAAATAAATAAATAAATAAAATCCAATTTAGTTTACCAAATCACTTGGGATACTAAGGTGTTATGTCAGTGTGAGTTTAACTTGACATTCAGCTCTCATCTCCTGCGCTTAGAAAAACGAACATGAAATTTCGTGAATGTCAAGTCCAGACGGTTATGAGAAACGTTTCTCGTTTCCAAAGGAAGGAAGAAACGAACTTGCTTCCTCAGGGAAAAAGTTCTCGCTTTAATGAGACAAATGACATCTCTCTTGTGCCAGTGACCTAATTGCCAGGGATATGTGTCAGGGGCTGCAATGACCTGTTTTCCCTCCTCTGGGAGTCTTTGCTGCGTCTCTCTCACAATGAGAAGCTTTGCAGATTGAAACAAATGTCTTCGAATTGAAATAGATTAGAACTTTGCTAATGACGCTGTTTTCCATGATGTAGTAAGTTTCTTTTGTGAAAAGTGTCATTTGCCTGATAGCTTCCTTAGGTCAATAAGTTTTTAAATCAACCTTTATGATCTTGACATATTTATAAAGAACAAACACACAAGCACACACATATTTATATATAAATATATATGTGCATATATTATATATATATATATATATATATATATATATATATATATATATATATATATATATATATATATATATATACATACATACATACATACATACATACATACATACATATATATAGGTCGAATGTATCACTGCATCATTCTAGAATATCTAATTTGAAAATTCTTTTGGCTCGGATGTTTAAGATTCTGATAAATACCCAGTTTAAGTACAAAAGATTAACTTGATAGTATTTAATCATTTATTTATCTATTTACTTGCTGATGGCAACTGGTTAATACGACATCTCACAGTTTTACAGAACATTAATTAACCAAGATCAGACATTCTCTCTTGGCAATCTATTCACCTATCTATCTGTCTATCTCTATCTATACTATAGCACGAAACACGAACCTACCTAGATTCGTATCTGTTATAAACTGACAGATAGACAGACAAAGTAGAGACAAACAGAAGAGATTCCAGTCGATCGGGAATGTGCAGTCGAGTCGACTGAGTGGATGGACATAGTATATCAGTCCCTCAACGTCTCTCTCGCTTCTGGTTGCTTGGGGGACAAATAGCGTTTTGAAGCCGAAGTTAAATTAGTTTTTCTCCTTTTTCTGTTTTTTTTTTTTTTTTTTTTTTTTCTAAACTTCGTGAGCTGTTCTGTAAATCCTCCGTGAAACAAACTTTGGTTGTTTAGGTTTGATTATTTTAGGACAGAGAGAGAGAGAGAGAGAGAGAGAGAGAGAGCGAGATTTGAGGAGAGAGAGAAGAGAGATAGAGAGAGAGCAGAGAGAGGAGAGAGGCGAGGAGAGAGAGAGGGGGAAGAGAGAGGGGAATTTTCTTAATTATTTGGTATTGAATCACGACGTTTTAGCGATCAAATGTGCAGTGTTCAAATGAGCTGAGATAAAAAAGCTCTTTTACAGTGAAGAAAAAAATGAAAAGAATATTGACTTTTCAACAAACTGTAAGAAAGATCTAAAGTGTAAGTTACCCAGCTGGCATAAAAAATAACAGGAGACCTGTATCTTCTTTTAAGTGAATTTAAATAAAAAGTTATATGATTCACTTCACGAATGTTACCGCGAAACCTCTTAGAACCCGCCAGATATACTCTCCTGTAAATGAGTACGCCTCCTCCTCCTCCTCCTCCTCCTCTTCCTCCTCCTCACCTCAAGTTATTATACAAAAGCTTGTAAAGGATTACAATTTTACTGTATTACTTTCTATCATAGAATCAGTATTTTACAATGAGAAAATATTGTTATTTTAATAACTAATAACCAGTAGGGCGCCTTCAAGGCTTCAAGTTAAACCATCAAAGGGTCTTCCAACATCAAACTGCCAATAAGATGACAAACGATACCATGTGAAATAATTCTTTATAGCGGAGGTGAGAAGACGTAGTTTAACTAAGCCTAGTATTCGAGAAAACTATCAAATTTCTTGCCGAAATCATCAACTTTGAACAAATTATAATGCAAAATCAAACCATCATTTAGGTGTGCATTTATATTTTAAAGAAATAAATTCATATATGAAATTTAATAAAGATTTAAGGTTTTTATCTGCGAAATAATTTTTTTTTCAATCTTCATACTTTCGGAGATATTAGCATTTAATAGCGTTAGGACAAAGTCGGCCGGCCGTTCCGGGTCGTGCCGGCCACCAGAAATGCAATACTAAAACATCATTTAAATGTGAATGATATTAAAAAAAAAACCTTATATTGGATGAAATTTAAAAATGTACGTTTTTATCTGCTGAAAGAATTTTTCTTTCATCTTCAATACTTTCGAAGATATTAGCATTTGAATGGCGTTAGGGCAAAGCCGTGGCGGGCAGTGCCGGGCCGTCAGAAATGAGCCCGTTTCCAGTAAGACTTCGCTTCGCAATCGCTCGTAATGAATAATCCTTTTTAGAGTCTTTTCATTGACAACACTAGGGAGTGTGAGTTTCTTTCCTTCCTTCCAAGGTTTGGATTTCTCTTCATTATTTTGCGCTCCGTTGCTTTGAAGAGTCATTTCTAAGATATCGGTCCATTGCTTTCCCTCTGTTTATCCTTCATTTTCTTCTTCTTTAGTTCTACATTCCATGTAGACATTACGTTCCCTGTCGACTTTTCTATAAAGAAAAATAAGATTTCTTTCGTAACTATCTCCAAAAGAAACAGCTGTTTGCTCTGCTCAGGGGTCAGCTGCTTAACCTTTGGTTATTAGTATTAAAAGATGGTGATGGTCAACTTGACCCCGATTTTACTCGGAAAAAGGAATTCTGTTTTCCCATATTCCTACATGTTCCTATGGTAAGATTAAATACGTCTTAAATCTCAAAGTTATCAACAGAACGTTTAAGGCAAATGATTGGCAAAAGTTACATTATTGCAGTTGCAGAGGATTTATACTTTGATTTTTAAAAATTTTGCACACTGCAGCTGAAAGGGAATATTCCAAAAACACGAATGTATGGAATGTCTTTTCCTTGCGAAAATAAATCATAATGTTATAATTTGTATTGAATTATTTCACGTAGCAAAAGAAAATGTTAAAGGTCATGTATATATTTACATGAAACATGTTTGCAGATGGCTGTAAAGCTTATTACGTTGCTGTCATTTCCTCTACAGCATTTTAAATCCTTATGAAGAAATGAAATTTTATTTCCCACAGCGAACGTGAAAAAATCCCCCCCCCCCCCGCCCGCCCCCCCCCCCCCCCCCCACACTCAAAAGCGCAAACAACACAACAATTCAGAAGGTTTAAGTTTTAATATTCTTCTTGCTCTCCGTATGATAACCCACGATAATGTCGGACCATTTTGCAAGAATTTCTCAACGCAACTTTCAAATTTTATGACATTCTGCAATATTAACTGAAGGGGAAGATTAGCAAGAGTGATATCGCACAGCACGATTTTGCAATGGGAGACGTTTTTATATTTATCAAATTTGCTCGGTTGACGGAAAGCGAGAATCTATGTTTCACGTGAGGTCGAGGGAGGGAGACCGCCTTATTCGGTCCAACTGGTTCTACTCCCACTCCAGAATTTAACCATTTTCCTGTCCTTGCATCTCCTTCCAAACTCTTTGATTTAGAGAAGTAGAGAGAGAGCGAAGCTGGCAATATTTCCTCTGCTCACATGAATTAATTGAGATCATTCATTGTGACTGCATTTATCTCATATCTGGATGCTGGCAGCTTCTCGGGATCTCTTTCGTGAGGACGAAATGGGTAGAAATTTTCGTTTTCTTATTTCCAAAAATGGAACAGGCTCTACACTAGTTAGGAGATTTTCGTTCGGTTCTGTTTCAAGGTACCGTTAGATCGATAGTTAGTTCGTGCTACTCATTTCGCGATGTGAGCATCCACATTCTGTTGATGTGCGAAGTTCTCAGGCTTTCCAGCGCTCTCTGGAACAGTTTTTCTGAATGTTTTTACGACATTTTTTGCTTGTTGTTTTAGTAAGGACTGTACGGTTCTATAATGAGTAAGGAGAATGGGTTCAGTGAGCCTTTTTTATCACGTCTCCCTCAGGCAAAATCAAGAAGGTGCTTAATATTTCCTTGTTGTTTTGGTTACCTTCAACATCGTCTCCTTCTTTAGTTTATTCTAGGACTGTTTGATCTTCTCTGGCGCCTTCTTTTCGTACTAATGTCTCGTCCTCATCAATGCTCTCTGTTCATTCTCCTCCTATTCAGTTATCAAGATGTAACCAAAACATCTTTTGGAATGTGATTCAGATACAGTCTCTCTCTCTCTCTCTCTCTCTCTCTCTCTCTCTCTCTCTCTCTCTCTCTCTCTCTGTTGGATGCCAAATGCAATTGAATATTTAAACAAACGGTTGCTCCGGTAATACTGTGAGAAATTGAATGAAGAGCATCTGTCCTCACTTGCATTCTCATCGCTTTGGTCAGAATAACTGTATTTGGGGTGTTACAGATGCCCCCGGTTCACTTTCAATGGTTCTTTCGTGATTGGATTAGACTAAACAGAGCTTTTAATGTTTTGAAAATCCAGATTAGTTTGTTCTTCGTGTCTTATATATATATATATATATATATATATATATATATATATATATATATATATATATATAGATATATATATATATATATAATATATATATATATATATATATATATATATATATATATATATATATATATATACATATATATGTGTGTGTGTGCGTGTATAAATAATTCTTCTGATAAAACGGGATACATAGTATAAAACGCCCATAAAATCGCTGTTTTATAAATAAGGACGTATAATATATACTGTATATAGGATATATATATATATATATATATATATATATATATGTATATATATTATATAGATATTATATATATTATATATATATTATATTTATAGTTATATCATTATATGCTATTATTATATAATTTGTAGTTCGAACATATATGTATATGAATCACGGTAATGTGATAGACTTATATGATGACTACGTTCGGGCAAAAGCACTACCACGCCACCGAGAACGAGATGGGTTGATGCAGTCTCCAAAACAAAAAATCCCTTTTCGCGCGAAAGGTATTTCAGGTGGGAGGCGTCATGAACTTATATCTCTTGCGGTCTCGGGGTGGTTTAAGGCTTCACTGCCAGTCCTGGAATTGGGAGGTCGCTGGTTCGCGCCTGTCGATGGCCAATTCTATTATCGCTTAATAAATTCCCCCTCGGTTAAGCATATATGAAAATATATTAATTCCGAGGTAGAGCGAATTAGATATTAAAGGACATTTGTAGTTCGATATATGTATATGAATCACGGTAATGTGATAGACTTATATATATATATATATATATATATATATATATATATATATATATATATATATATATATATATATATATATATATATATATGTACGTATAACTGAATCATGAATGTTAGGAACGAGATAAATCCGTAAATAAAGATATAAGCCACGAGGGAAAATAAACAACGGATTATCCGCGAGGTCTTTCGACATTCAAACGTCCTTCACTTAGCAGATGATCTCATCTGCTAAGTAAAGGACGTGTGAATGTCGAAAGATCTCGCGAATACTCTGTTTATTTTATGTGAGTATATTTACTTGTGATATTTATGACTTTTTACTTCATTTATTCCATCCCCCTCGTGAGGAAAATCCAAGCTGTGCACTTATCACAAATACCAAGGGTACAGATAAAAAGTAAACAAAATTTCTGCTTCATTCTCAATTTGTTCCCTACTTTCTTGCGTTTTCTCTTTCTCCTCTTTAATGACGCCGTAACCACATAGATTGCACGGATCATGTGAGTGGCTGAGCATGAGCAGTCCTACTTGGTATCCGGGTCACGTTTGGCTCCTCGGGAAATAGAAGAGAATTTAAATGGTGCTGTATCCATTCAACATTCTGGGTATGGTGGGTCATACGAAATTGAGTTTAGAGGCTTTTTTTCTGCTCGCGATCGTCTGAATAATAAGTGAATAGCGTTTAAATGGTTTCTTAAGTATATACTTATTTTTTATTTATTTTGGATTTTGTTAATTCATTAGACGTGATATATTTTAAGGTAAAGTATCAGTCACACTTTTCAGCGAATGATTTGTAACAGATATAATGGGTATTATTAGATTTTAAGATACATGGACGGTGTAGTCTTAAGGAATCATTTGTTCTTTTAAATGCAGAATTTTAACTGTTTCCTCAAAACGGGAAGGACTCGACGAGGTAATATACACTCCACTGGAGTAAAGCCATTTCAAAGTTATTCTCTCTCTCTCTCTCTCTCTCTCTCTCTCTCTCTCTCTCTCTCTCTCTCTCTTTCTCTCTCTCTCTCTCTCTCTCTCTCTCTTCAAATTCAGAGGAATAGTTCTGTGTCTGGCTGAAGGACCACCATATGTCTCATATGTATTCAGATTCCATTATCGGGGTGGCTTTGTATTTAATCAAGGTGTCCCAAATGCCTTATGTCACTTTTCAATTGGATAGACAATGATAATTACACTTTTATCGCTTTCGTTTTTAATAAAAATTTAGTGCATGTCTGTTAATGGACGTAATTTTATGTTCTTTTATGCAATACATTCATAAATACACACACACTTGCACTATATATATATATATTACTTTTTCGAACTCAATGGAAAGAAAGTGAAGGTTACATTCCACCCTCAGCTGGCTGAATTCTGGTCCAGCTTTCGGCACCCGTGACCCAGACACTTATGACATTTAATGACCGTGGCACTTGTGACGCCAGATAAATGCTTTTAAACATTAAAAGACATTAAGACGCATAAAATTAGGTTACGTCTCTCTCTCTCTCTCTCTCTCTCGTCCTTCATAATAGAATTCCAGAAATGTTTTTTCTTCAGTTGACGAAACTTTTAAGCATATTCATGACATTCTTATCCAGAATTCCAGCATCAAAAACAGCCAATCCCATAATTCATGCAAAACATTTTCCTTTTCGTAAAGATGCCAAACGCCAGCAATATTTTTGCGAAAGGAATTGGATTCCAGTCGGCGGTGGGAATTAATTCTAAGGTAAATTATTCTGCTGACTTTTCTTGTAGGAAATAAAATACCTTATGAGCCTTTGAACCTTAATATTCGGACGAGTCAGTTCGTGAGCGTTACTTCGGGATAGTTTGTTTATCTAGATTCTGAGGGGCAGGTGTTCATTTCCCCATCGGCTGTGAGTTTTATCTGTCCTTTATCTCTACTTCTCATCCTCGTATGCAAAAGGCCATGTTCAAAGAGAGAGAGAGAGAGAGAGAGAGAGAGAGAGAATCGACAACATACATTGACTTAGAATGAATAATACTGCACTTGTTATAATGCACTGCGGAATATTTCTGAACTAAAATCTGTGAATTTGGGCAACAATTAAAGTCTTTTCTTTATAATGTGAGAACAATACTTACTTTGTGAGTTTCTGTTTCTACTGAATATGGTAGTATCGTAATCAGATTTTCCAGCAACAAGAATTCGAGATCAAGTCTTATCTAGGTCCATTTCTCCAATTGTCGTCTTTTCATGTAAATAAAGCTCAAAATAAGAAATTTCATTCATGGCATTCCAGTGGATGCGTGGGACCGTCATCAGCCGTTGTCACTGGAAAGCAGGTGTCTATTGTCCCTGGAATCGACGCTGAGTTCCACAATTTTCTGAAGATAATTTCCTCAGCTACGACGCTACGTGAAGCCTCCACTGTTAAATTAGATACTGATAGTTACATGTCAAAGATATCTGTCACAGTTAAGCTATTATGGAATTGTTAAGGCATTTACGGGATAGCCATAATTCTTTATTAATGCATGTACGAATTATTTGTTCGTTAAGATTTCATATTTCTCTCTGTACATGTTTTAGGTACAAATACTAATAATTATCATCATCCTGCGCGTGCCAGGCGTCAAAGCAACAAAGACCTTTGTTGGGTTCTCAACAACCGAGGCTAACTGTTGATACATACATACATACATACATACACACACACACACACCACACACACACACATATATATATATATATATATATATATATATATATATATATATATATGTGTGTGTGTGTGTGTATGTGTGTGTCTGTGTGTCTGTGTAGGTGTATTTGTGTATGCTTTTATTTATGTACACGGTTTCCATAAAGTCCCAGAACCATTGTGAGCAATAAATACTTGTAATAGTACTGGGACTTTATGGGCACCCTTTATTACATTCGATTTCACCGAATCATAAATGTTCATTTGTCAAAAGGAGAAAACACTCCTGAACCAACACTGGTAAAAGCCACAGATGCACAGGCCTACTTATCAGATATACATAAAACGTGAACAGGCAACACAAAAAGTCTTTATAAATCAGTGTCACTCAGGATGAAGATGAAATTCGCTGGATAACTGGACAAGCAATTAGACGGAATGATGCCTTCTCATCAGTAAGACTGTCCCGTCTTCGGGGACATTAATTCATTATGCCCTCTTATCCTGAAATAACTATTCCTATAACTTCCACTGATATCCACTTTCAATATCTCTTAAATATCATAATGAGTATAATTCTTGTATGTCCTTTCAATGTAACGATTGGTTGAATCACTGCGCTCGAAATACCCATTATGCCTCTAAATACCCCATTTTATCCCGAAGTACCCTTCAGTCTCCCATGAAACCTCATTCTTTCAAAGGGACGGTCTTCTCAACATCCATTGTCCATTAAATTACGGTAACGACCAAGAAAGTCTTCGCAAAAGTTCTTTTCTTCTAAGATCTTTCTTCAGAGAGAGCCTCGCGTGAACGACTTAACGTTTCCTTCACTAAGAATTAAAAAAAAATGTTACTGGTTAATTTCTGTGACCCTCATTTTGGGGGTTACGGTGGGGGTCATATTCAATGATGGAACAAGAGATTTTGACATCTGAGGAGTTTCTCCTGTTTCAAAATGATGTTTCGTGTGATTCTTAAATTTATGTTGACTTTTGAAGTTACTGGCCCCCATTTACAATTGGGGAGAAGGGCGGGGGGGTGGCCTGGTGTTCAGAGCTTTCGGGTGATTCGCGGACCTGTCACACTTCAGCTGAATGACACTGAACTCAGCCACGATGTCCCACCTGGTTGAGGGCGCCTAAACTACGAAGTTTTTCCTTTTTTTTTTATAAACAGTTCGTAGGAAGAATATTGTTATCCAGAATATTCTCTTCAAATATGTGAATATTTCTTCATCAACTCTTGGGTTAATGTTTTAAATAAAATGAAGCGCTAACCCTTTTTTTATTATTATATAGAAGAGAGAGAGAGAGAGAGAGAGAGAGAGAGAGAGAGAGAGAGAGAGAGAGAGAGAGAGAGAGAGAGAGAAAGGAATTTATTGATAGCTTTATGTTTATTTCTAAGTGCAAGAATCATGAAAATCCCATATAATCTTCTAGCAGAAGGCGAATTGTTGATCATTTCTTAAAGCCAGCATGTGTATCTCTCTCTCTCTCTCTCTCTCTCTCTCTCTCTCTCTCTCTCTCTCTCTCTCTCTCTCTCTCTCTCTCTCTAACTACCAACAAACACATGCACACAATCCGATAAAAATGAAGCTTTCATATAAATCCAAAATAAATAGCTATTTACATGCAGATTACTAAATAGAATTTTACTTCTAGATTAGCATCCATAGATTGATTTTGAATAGTAGCGCAAATGAAGCTTGTGTCATGCCATAAATACCAGATGTTTAGTTTCCACATTTTGTATAATAGTATAATCTGGACATATCGACATTCTGTATTAATCTCCCACCGAGACACTGATATAAACGTTGATATCGCTATTGCTCTGAAGATTAAAGGCGATATATCGCGTTGGAAACGTTTCCCCAGGAAACGTTTTCCAATTTCAGCGTCCTTCAGGGGTTTCAATGCGATGCTGAGGTATTGGAGCGCCTTCGCTCAAGTGATTGCAAAACATCCTCATTTCTCGTGTGGTTGAGGATTCGCCCTTTTCTCGAGTTTTCACTTCCTTCTTTCTTTCTTTTTCTTATTGGTAATTCCTGTTTGGTTGCCCAGTATTCCTAGGAGAACGGGACGATATATGTATGTATATATATATATATATATATATATATATATATATATATATATATATATATATATATATATATATATATATATATATATATCACTTGTTGGCCTAGTCGATAATGTCACTGGAGTCCTGATTACTCCTCACCTCTCCGGGCGGCATATTTCCCAAGTCTGGAAGAGTTTAGGGATGGGGAAAATTAGGACCAATCAAAGCGCGTGGAGCTGATCCATGACGTCACATGCCACGCCTCTTAGCTACACTCGGTCTCATAGCCATTACTGCCAGTCACAGTGCTGAAGAAAAATGTTCCCATTTCACAATTTACGGCTTGCATGACCTATACATTTTAGTCAGATATATCTAAACATAGTGCAACACTAATTCCTGCTCGAAAAGTCGATATTTACTGCATAAATAATATTTTCATTGCAAGTTGCTAAATTATATACTTAAAAATGTGTGTTTAATGGCATTTATGAAGAGCTTTGATGACACATGGGACGAATCAAACAATATACAAGATGGTAAAACTGCTGGTATGCTAAAAATGATAGTATATGACCTGTAATTAGCACTACAAACTACAGTCAGGAGGCCAAGAACTTCGCGGCACTTCGACTCCCATCAAGAATCTTGGACTTTGAAAGTGACGATATGAAAAGAATGGAACAGGCGTTACTGCCTGTTGTTTCAGGATATAAAACGGTATTTTGTACAGAACTAAAATAATGATTGCCTTATGCTTAAATGAAATGTGGAGGATACAGTTTTGATGAGAAATTTATGCGCCCCGTAGAGGGAGAGTGCAATGTAAGTACTTCTCAAGGTTCTATGCAGCGTTCTTTCGGCGCCTAGCTGCAACTACTTTCATTCATTTTACTGTTACCTCTGTTCATATTCTTTTTCTTCCATCTTATTGTTCATCCTCTCCTAACGATTGCTTCATAGTGCAACTTCTTTGAGGTTTTCCTCCTGTAACACCTTTCAAACCTTTTACTGTCAATTTCCGTTTCAGCGCTGAATGGCGTGGCCTTAATTGCCCCAGCGCTTATCATAAGGCCAAAAATCTATATGTAAAAAAAAAAATAAAAAAATGTATGCACTTAATTGAAGGCATACATTTGGCCATTGAGTGTGAGCTTGGATGAAAATATTAGTATACTCACATAGTACCGTTGTCCCTGGTTTTATAATTAATACATGTTGAATATTTGCTCAAGATTTTCTGTTGGAAGAGTTGGAAAAAAGTGTCATTCATATTTACTTTAAAGCATATTGCAGTTCTAATAGATTTATGCATCAATTCTGCTATAGTTCAGCTTAGTAAAAAGTCTACTGTAACTCCGTAAATAGGTAGTATTCTGTACTCCTATAATTGCCAAAAGTATTACATAATAATGAAATATTCATTTGGATTCTTTGCACACAATGAATGACAAGTACGAAAGGTTTGCTACGAATATTAAATAAATGAAATAATCAGTCTTTTCTTTGTACACAATGACTTTTAACCAAAAATCACGTAAGGGCTTGCTAAAAATATTAAGTACTGAATTATATTATCACTTTTTATTTGTTTGTACACAATGTATGAAAAGTAAAAATCAAAGGCAAAAAAAAAAAAAATTCAAAAAAAAAAATTCAATAAAAACCTTTTATGTCTTTGTACACAATGAATGACATGGACCAATCAGGTAGAGACATCTGGAAGGTTTTATGAAAACGGAATCCACCTCAAAAAGGCAATTTTTTACTACAACTTATCAAGTACACCTTGAAAAACAACCGTATTCAGATTAGCTACTGACAGGATGAGTTTGTCACGTAACTATATTTGGTTACAGTAGGCTAACTTAGATCGCCAAAACAACAATACCGTAGGTTTCCTTAGGTTTCCTTTAGGGCACATTAGCTCTTGAAATAATTTGATGAATGGTACTCTGTCCCTGTAAATAGTAGGGACTGTATCAGTCCGATTCCTGTTCATGGCCTAATAATGACCAGTATATTGCTTTTATACAATGCTCCGTAATGTGCTTTACTACGAAATAGCATATTTCCATAGAAATCCGTAATGTAAGCCTACTCCCTCTCTATTTTCCCCTACAAACAGGTCAGAAACCATCATTTTTACCATCTTGTATATTGTTTGGTTCACCCCATGAGTTATCGCAATTCTTTATAAATGGCTTTAAAAATGCATTTTCAAGTATGTAATTTAGAAATTCGCGATGTGAAAATATTATTAACAGGAGGGAGAAGCCAATAACGCATAATATATTTCACGGTGTATCTCATTTGAAGAATAAATTGTTATTAAATTAGTGCAGCATTATGTTTAGATATATCTAACGAAAATGTATAACTCATACAAGCCGTAAACTGTGAAATTGAGAAGAAAGAAAGTATTTCTTCGGCATCGTGACTGGCAGCAGTAATGGATATAGTACTGAGGAGGGAGCTAAAAGGCGTGGCTTGTGACGTCATGGATCAGCTCCACACACTTTGATTGTTCCTAATTTTCCCCATCCCTAAACTCTTCCAGACTTGGGATGAGTTTGTCACGAAATTATTATCAGCTAAAAAATTCCCCTTCGGTTAACACATATGAAAATGTATTCATTCCGAGGTAGAGCGAACTGGATATTAAAGGGCATTTGTAGCTCGATGAAATATATATATATATATATATATATATATTATTATATATATATCTATATATATATATATCAATATATATGTATATATGTATGTATATAATATATTTATATAATATATACATATGGATATATATACGTATATATATAATATACACACATATATGTATATATATATTAAAATATATGATGGGATCTCTCTCTCTCTCTCGCTCTCTCACCTCTCTTCTCTCTCTCTCGTCTCTCTCTCTCTCTCTCTCTCTCTGAGAATGAACTGAAACAGTCAGTCGGCTTCTCCATCAGCAGTAGGGAATGACTAATAAGTCTCTCATGATGACATGTTAACGAAGTCGTGGATTATCTTAGGTCTTCAACCGAATGAGATCCAGAAACAAATAACCTTGGGGGGTTTTGTGGATTATTAATTTAGGGTCTCTTAAAGTGAAGACCGGCGGGAGAGGCATTTCCATACGTCGCTGCGTCTCACATCCGTGAAAAAAATTGAGGTGAAACGACTTGACGATGACCATATACTTTATGGACGTGATAAACATCTACCACTTAAAAGAGGGAATGTTATATGAGTCACAACTTGAGGGCTACTTTAGAATTCATAGAGTTTTCTAACTTCCGGTGGTTGCCGGAAAGAAGCGTCCCTGGTCCAGTTGTCTGGGTATTTTTCGGGGGGGGAGGGGGGCCAGTTAAACACAAATGAGAGATGCAGTTCCCGATCGGAAGACGCCGTGGCTGTATCACCTTAAGATTTTCATACTGAGAATGGCGTGAAACGAACGCTTTTGTTTCAATGAGTAGTGTGACATTTGTTGCTTTGGCAAAGGACCTGCTTAGGAACTATTACGTTGCACATAGTAATAGAATGACCTAAGGGACACTTGTAGGACACCAGCAGACCACTAACCTAACCTCAGTGACTTGTGGCTTTTCCTTTTGAATGGAACTGAATCACTGGAAAACAAGTATGGTTTGGAATCAGAGTTGAAAATGTTCAGTTGTCCTCTTTATTCACTGAAAAATGTCAGTATCTCTAGCTTAAATAACGTCTAATGCTATTTTTGTACTCGTTTATTTGGGCGTGTACGAGCACGCAGAGGCAAACACACACAAAAGAGAGAGTGAAAGAGAATGTGTTTGTTAATAACCAACCGAAGGAAAATAATTTTTCTATTGAATTCAATTTACTGGCTCTGAGACAAAAAAAAAAAAAAAAAAAAAGGGTACAATCACCGAACTAACTTCATTAACGAATGTGACATCTTGAAGTCATCATTCATCACCAATTTTTGTTTGCACGACGACGAGCGTCTCTAAATACGAGAGCGTCTGTTGCCAGACTAGAAGACAAACAGTGAGCTTTTTGAGAAGCAATACTGAAAGTAGCTGCTGCAGGAAACTTGGACCATTTCTCTCCCCACTTCTTCTTTAGATGGTGTCAACCCTTTGGCGTGGTCTCTTCATTTGACGGAGGGAGTCAGTTTTGTTTCTGAAGAGATTTTGTCGCCGTCACCTGGGCTCCTTTGAGTTTCCTCACTGGAATTTCTGTTATATTTATGCCAGGTACTTCAGGCCCGATGTAAGGCTCGCTTAGATTCTTCATATTGATTTGTGATTATTTGTTTAACGGAGAGTTAAGAATTTTAGTGGACTTGAAAATGGAATACATCATTTAGGCCAAAGGCCAAGGACTGGGACCTATGAGGTCATTCAGCGCTGCAAGGAAAAATGAGAGTAGAAAGTTTTGAAAGGAAAATCTCTCAGTTGCACTATGAAACAATCGTTATAAGAGGGTGGAAAGTAAGGGTAGGAAAGAAAGAAAGAACATGAACGGAGGTATAGTAAAAGGATGATAGGGGGTGCAGCTAGGGCCGAGGGACGCTGCAAAGATCCTTAAGTAATAGGCTACAGTGCACCGTATGAAGTGCACTGTCGGTGCTACCCCTCCTACGGGGAGCGGACTTGAGAGAGAGAGAGAGAGAGAGAGAGAGAGAGCTTTACCTGTTAAACTGCATCATATTTCTGTCATGATATGGAATTACATTCTGTAGTGGATGGCTTTCGAGTTCATTACACGAGGTGCATAATGAGCGAGGTGATATTACCATAAAGCAGAGGGATATGAGTTGGGCTGTTTAATTCACATGTAGAAATATGCATTTTTGGTTCAGCGTGAGACCTATGAATCGAAAGGTGGATCTTTAATAAACATGGTTGCTTGTCGTGTTCATGTTTACTTCTCTTTCAAAAATAAGAGAATGTCCAGTAGAGGGAAAGTAGACTGAGATGGTCTGGACATCTAAAGAGACGAGAGGAAGACCACCCGATAAGGAAGGTGATGGAGATGGGACTACCAGGTGGGAGAAGGTTAGGTAGACCAAAATTGCGGTGGATTGACTGTGTAAAGAAAGATATGAGGGAGTTGAAACTGAGCGAGGAGGATGCACTGAACCGAAGGAGATGGAAGAATGTGTTGAAGAACCATTACAGCGACCCCAAATAGGGACAAGTTTGTAGAGAAAGAAGAAGTAGTTCAGTAGAAAACTTGACTTAGTAAATTCTAATATTCATGTGTAGAAACTTCTTAAAAAAGCCCGTGGATAAAATAAATTAAGAATAATGCACGAACACGTGAATGTATGTCTTTGTAGGTATTTATAGTATATACAAATAAGAAGAGAAAGGAGAAGATCGAGAGAGAGAAGGAGAGAGAAGAGAGACGAGAGAGAGAAGAGAGAGGAGAGAGAGAGAGAGAGAGAGAGAGAGAGAGTAGAAGCCAGAGTAACGACTTAAAAGATAAAGATACCAAGCACTTTCATGATGTTATATTACGATTTCAGTGTACCTTAACATATGTATTATGCATACACATTATATATATATATATATATATATATATATATATATATATATATATATATATATATATATATATATATATATATACACATATTCCCTAACTCCTTCAAGGCACAGCTCCTAGCAACAAAAACCCCTCATGAATGAAAAGAAGTCCCCAGCAACTTACCAAAGATCCTCCGAGCGAGACGTCCCTGTGTTGTCCCACACAAGCAACGACTCAAGGGCTTCTGTTCCTTTCTCTCATCTGCTTCTGAGTCTTCCTCGAGGCGATTTCGAGTGCCACTTGAGGTGATGAGCAATATTGTCTCGGGAAAAGTCTTGTGGTCCCAAATATGCACTCACAGTCTTCTCTTAGCTGAGTCTGTATTGTGATATTTTTTTTATGAAGTTAGGCCTGTGTTTGGAACTACTTGGGTAATAATGTGTTTATATAATCAGTACTACGGCTGCTAATATTTTAATTACTATAAATAAAAATAATAAAGTTCACTCAAGTTTACTCAAAGCTTTATTTTCTGTTCTTTAATATAATTATTAAATAATTCAAAAGTTTGTTTTTGGTACCATTATAATCTCCTTCTAAGTAGAAATGCATCAGTTGCATTGGTATGTATTATATTGAAAAGTGAATGAGATTTCCTACCGGCATTGCGTAACAGATTTTTATAATAACAATGATGAGTCATAATAAAATCGTTTTGTACAAGCACTGACATCCCTCTCCCGCCTTGCTGTGGAATTTCCTCTCAGGGTTTTGTTTCCTTCCTTTCTACTTTTGGGATTAGTTGGCTTGTGTTTTCGGTCTCATATTTTAAAAAATATTTTCTATCTAATTTTTCATTATTTTGTCCTTACAATACCTATATATCTACATTCATACACACGTGTGCTCACACACATACACACATATATAAATAAATAAATTCTTATGTTAAAGCAGGATATGTCTCAAGTTTAAATTTTAAGGCCTACATATATATATATATATATATATATATATATATATATATATATATATATATATATATATATATATATGTGTGTGTGTGTGTGTGTGTGTGTGTGTGTGTGTGTGTGATACATACAAAACTCCTTTCTTCCTATAATGTACACAAACACCTCCATCTATTAACCATCACACTCACGCACACACGCATACCCCCACACACACGCCACACACACACACATATATAAATAATTATTTATATATATATATATATATATATATATATATATATATATATATATATAAATATAATATGAAATGCATTACAATTTTAACTTGAGGCATATCCTGCTTTAACATAAGAATTTATTTACATATATATGCGTGTATGTGTGTGAGCATACGTGTGTATGTAGATATAATTATGTGTGTTGTAAGGCACAAAATACGAAAATCAGATAACAAATAAATTTTAAAATATGAGCCCGAAAACACACACACAACACACACACACAACACACACACACACACACACATATATATATATATATATATATATATATATATATATATATATATATATATATATTATATCTATATATGTGTGTGTGTGTGGTGTATGTGCGCGTGTATCGTGTGTGCGCGAGTGTGATATATGTTGGGGTGTTTGTGTACATTATAGGAAGAAAAGAGGCTTTGTAAATATATATATATATATATATATATATATATATATATATATATATATATATATATATATATATATATATATATATATATATATATATATATATATATATATATATATATATATATATATATATATATATTATATATATATATATATATATGTATGCTTAAAAAATCACAACAGATGCACGTGACTTCATAAATAAGCGAATTCCACAGGAAAATGATAGTCAGAAATCCAAGCGCTTTCGTCTTTACTTAGACATTGTCAAGGAGCGAATGAAATACAATTGTAGAGAAAGGTCTCAGGTACACAACAAGATCAAGAATACCAGATGGTTAATTGTCAAAAGGGTAAAAATTAAAAGAGATAATCCAGGATTATCGGATATCACACGGTCACAAACCTAAACAGATTGACCCTAACCGAAATTACAAAGTTTCTTTACAGTCCAAAACCATGTAAAACTGAATATATTAATTTTGTTGCTTATATTTATCTACAACTTTTTTTCATTATGAAAGCATCAAGTTTAAATAAACCAAGACTTAAATTTAGAAAATTTTTATTATTTGACTTGATGAAACAAGATTCAATGATATTCCTTTTAACTGTGTCATTACATGGAATTAAGGCTCTTGCTTGACTCCAGTTAATAGGATGGTCTAAATCTCTCATATGTACGAATAATGCATTCGGTATTTGCCCAGTTCTCACAGAATATTGATGTTTGAGACGTTGTGAAAGAGATTTACCGGTTTGTCCGTAATAGACTTTATCACACTTTTTGCAAGGAATTTCATATATGCAGCCTGGAAGATCTTTAGGAGAATTTTTTATTACTAAACTCTTGACATTAATATTACTGAAAACAACATTTATGTTAAAAAGCTTTAAATTTCTTGGAATATCTAAAAACCTTTCATCATAGGGTAATTTTAGAATGTTATGCTTACTAAATTCAAGTTTGTCATTAGTTGAATAAAAGGTTTTTCTAGCTCTTTTCCATGCCACATCTACAAAGGTCCTTGGTTATTTAAGTTTCATTGCAATATCATAAATAGTTTTAATTTCAGCGTCAATAAACTGCGGGCTACAGACATGTAAAACCCTTAGAAACATTCCAGAAAAAACTAAGAATTTGACATTTTGATGGTGATTGGAGTAGAAATGAACAAAAGAGGCAATGTTAGTTGATTTTCGAAACACTGAAAAGGTGAAATTTCTATAATCTCTATGGACAGTTACATCAAGAAAATTCAAATTACAATGTCTTTCTTCCTCTACAGTAAATTTTATAGAAGGGACTAAATTATTGAGATTATTAAGGAATTCTTGGAGATTTTCGTGAACTGGCCAAATACAGAAGATATCATTCACATATCTAAACCAAATAACTTTATGGGGCAAAATTCTTGGTAAGTTTTGTCTCAAAAATATTTACATGGAATTTTTTTAGACAATACCATTTAATATATGTATATATATATATATATATATATATATCTATATATATATATATATATATATATTCATGTATATATATGTATATATATCATATATATATATATATATATATATATATATATATATATATATGTATATAAAGGCAAAGGCTTTTGACTTTATTTACATATTCATCACGTTCCAAATTTTCGTGATTCAGTTAACACACACACACACACACACACACACACACACACACACATATATATATATAATATATATATATATATATATTTATATATATATATATATATATATATATATATATATATATATATATATATATATATGTGTGTGTGTGTGTGTGTGTGTGTGTGTGTTAACTGAATCACGAAAATTTGGAACGTGATGAATATGTAGATAAAGTCAAAAGCCTTTGCCTTTATATACATATATATATATATATATATATATATATATATATATATATATATATATATATATATATATATATATATATATATGTGTGTGTGTGTGTGTGTGTGTATATATATATATATATATATATATACTATATATATATATATATATATATATATATATATATATATATATATATACATATTAAATCGTTCCTTCTTCTTCTTCAGAATCTGCGAGAGTAATCTGTCTTCCCAGCCCTTCTTCCGCAAGGCCACTTACAGGATGAACCTTTCCTTCCACGGGTAATGAATCGTTCCCCTTCTCAAGGGAAGACGAACAGAAATCCATGATGTAAAAATACTCACGTCTCTTTTTCTCTCATATATTGAGTTGGACTCTCACGGAAGATTTCACTATTATGTCTGTGTGTACGTCTGTATTTCTTCTTTATTGAGCTTTCCACTCTGATTGAAATTGATTTCCCTCAGTCTCAGGAGTGATTGGTTATTAGGGTTCTCTTAATGACTATAATTAATGAAGTCAGTCATTATCTCAGGCTTTCAGCCGAATAGGATTAGGATCTGGAATTTCTAAGATGCTAGAGGGTTATTGGTCCTCATATTTTGTTCCTTAAGATTTTCCATTGAAGGCCAGCCATATGTATGTAAGTGTGTGTGTGTGTATATATATATATACATTGGACCTCACGTATTCGCATTCTCTGGATTCGCGTACGCAGATTTCTCTCTGGAACAAATTCGTCTATTCACGGTATTTTGTTATAAAGATCTTTTTTATAGGGGTTCCAACTATTCATGGGTTCTAACTATTTCCGGGGGTCTGGTATGCATCCACCGTGAATACGGGGGACCACTATATATACATATATATATATATATATATATATATATATATATATATATATATATATATATATATATATATATTGTTACAAACTCTGGGGTTCTAGTACAGGTTCATAGGTACTTTATTTTGCTAGGACAGTATAAGCAACCCATGTTCAAGGAAAGCAGGCGCAAAAACACTCCAGAAAAACTTAACAGTATTTATTACAAAATAGAAATATACAACTTAAATCAGCCTTGCGGGTTTAAGTAAAATACATACAGCAAAACAGCTTTAAGCAAGAGGACTAAATACCAGGTCCTCAACAAGCCAGGCACCCTACAGCTAAACATCTAACCCTACTAGAAATTCAGAGGAAGAGAACAAATGTTTCATAAATCAGTGAGGATCCAAATATATGCCAGCCAAACTATCCTAAATAACAAAAGGCTGGAGGAAGTGATGATATCAAAACAAATGGAAAACCTTAAATTTACCTGCCTAGCCATATAACTAAAGATATGGAATACTATCCACCAATAAGCAATAAACAATAATGGCAACAATAAGCTTATAATATAAACAAGTAAAACCTATGACAAAGTATATGTATATATATATATATATATAATATATGTACTGCACGTACACTGACAGTTCTAATCCTTACGTCGGAGATGAACAACTGAAGACGGGTTGAACTAGGAGTCAATAGCGAGCACCCAAACTGCTTACTAAAAGGGATGGACACGATCGCCAGTACAAAAGGGGTATAAGGCTCCTCGAAGGAATATGTGATTGAATATGCTCAAAGACATAATTTAATTCTAAAGCAAAAAAAATGCGAGTGTTGTGGAGCTATTTGTCGGATCGACTACAACAGAAACGCCTTTAGATGTGATCGCTCTGTAGGGACGAAAGGACATCGGCGTAAGCAATGCGACACCCAAATCCATCCGCCACAGTAAGTGGCCTTACTGTAACCCCTGTGGCTAGCACGTGCAGTGCAACATTACCTCTTGCCAGAACATGTCGGGCTTGCCAAGAATCTTTAAATATGCGGATAAGGCGCGAAGCGCCGTTCTGCCATGGCCTTACTGACAGCACACACAAATCGATTGTTGCGGATATGTAGTCGCTCCCTACTTTGTCTGTTGTTGTTTTGGTATCGCCGCCATATTGGTTTTGGTGTTCCTCCCCCGATTTCAGTCGGCGGTCGAGTGGGCCCGCAAATCTGTAAGTGCTCCAGGGATAGGTCCATTTTTATATGTTTGAGTGTTATATTTAGTTTTTTCCCTCCATTTTGCCCTGTTTTTACCTACTTTGTCTCCCCCACCCAAAACCCCGCTTCCCAAGGAGGTTCCCCCAGATTGTTATCTATAGGGGGAGGGGTGGTGGAAGGATAAGTATTCATTTGCGATGGAAATAAACCTTAAAATCATTCAAATCACATCATAATACAACGGAAAAACCTATATTTTATGTTGAAAGCAATTAACGTCCATAAGTAAAATAATACCGCGCCGTTTCCAAAATACACTGCCAAAAGGTCGTCCTCCAATAATCCAAAAAAGCTGCTCTAGTGGATGGTCTGACAAGGAGCTTCCAAAGACCGAACTTCCGCGGGCAGACCATCAACATTCACAGTATAGCTACGAACCATCCACCGTAACTCAAAAACAAATCACAAAACAATCGTTAGAACGATAGTTCACAGAAATAAACAAGGGAGGAGGAGGCGCTCAACAACACAAAAACTCTTACATTAACTTAACTTACAAGCATTTGGCTGCTTAAGCAAAAGAAACTTAAAGGAAACAAGGCTGATTTAAACTTTATAAATAAAAACAAAAACTACGTTAATGTAATAATAATATATATATATATATCTATATATATATATATATATATATATATCTATATATATATAATATGATATATATATGTTCATGTATTTATGGAGGGTTGGATTATGAGGCTACCCCAACACCTACCTCCTCCCTAACACCTCCCCCTCAAAGTAAGAAAGGAATGCCTGCAAAGCCTCATAGATTTCTTGTTTCATGAGAAACAATGAAATATATGATTAGCTTTCTTTACTGATTTTTCTGAGCATTTTCCATCCCTGTAGCGAAATGCTGACTCTCCCTATGTCCCTGAGAGGGCCAGTGTCTTTATCTTTTATTTATGTACTGCATAAAGGTCTTTTCTTAACGAAGGGGCTTTGTCGAAAACCAAAACTGTGTGGCAACCAAGCTACATACTGCTGGAATGGTTTGTAATATGTTGTCATACAATTTTTCCATTTTATGTTTATTGATATTGATGTCCGCCTTGCTTATTTCTTATCAAATGCTGTCATGCAAAATTAAACGAAGCAGTACGGTGCCCTCGTATATCTTATTTCAATATTAGAAAAAAAAAATTTTTCCTCTGAAACTTTTAAAAGGACTGATAAGCAGCACGATGAAAAATGCTTTCGTAATGCATTTTTCACAAGAGTTTCATTAATATCTAATTTTTTTATCATCTTTTTAGCAATAGAAATCAGATGTCACCCGCCCGCAGCGGTTAAGGGTAAGTAATTATATATATATGGTAAATATATATATATATATATATATATATATATATATAATATATATATATATATATATATATATATATATATATATATATATATATATATATTATATAGCCCCAAAAATAATCCTTAGGTCTGCTTCAGATTAAAAACAAGGCTCATCAGTACCAACGAACCTGCTTTTGTTTTTATGTTAACGGGGTAATAATCTTATTTTATTTATTATCTTATCACAGGCGCTATGAAATTCGTCATATTAGTAACAGAGAGAGAGAGATATTGCTGCCATTTATTCTGTTATATGTATTCTCGCACATGAAGTATTTTAATACTGAAACAACGCCTGCAAATAAATGCAATACACTTCATAGTTTATTATGGTCTTCGCGTCTATTATGCCCCGTGATGCTGCAATTTTAATTTGGCTCTGACAATTTTATGGGTACTGTATCATAAAGGCTCTTTCATATTGATAGTAATTTATTTATTCTGAACCATTTCATTTCGTTTTAACTAATATCATTTGCATTGTCGTACAGACTTCACTCCAATCGCCATACTTGGTTTAGTGGTTTAGTTTTTCCTAAGCTGAGTTGCATAAATCACAAAAAAAAAAAAAAAAAAAATTTGCGAAATAAAAAAAAAAAAAAAAAAAAAAAAATGTTCGAGTGAAACTTTGGCACCTTCATGTTGCCTACCTAACCTCTTTCGAAAACTCGGTATGATTCTTGGGGTACACGTCAGCGTCAGGTCACATCGTCCCATACCGTCCCTGCAGCAATGAGAACTCCAGTTATTATTTTGTCTTTTCAGCCATCGATGAGTATAAACTACGTTTAGCAAAAGGCAATACCTGTCCTAAACGCAGAGTGGAAAGCTTTGTTACAAAAGTCAAAAAATTTCTTAAAACTAAAAATTGTTTAAAAATGAAAAACAAAACACGTTCGAATCTGTTTGATTGAATAATGCATATGAATTAAAAAAAAAAAAATATTTGTTTCGTATTAGAATTGTATAATTAAGAACATATAGAATGGTCCTCGTTTGACTAGTGGTTAACGTGCTCGCCTACCGATTCGGTAGTTCGATTCCCTGCTCTGCTAACGTGGAATCAGATTAATGTTTTTCTGGTGATTAGAAATTCATTTCTCGATATAATGTGGTTCGGATGCCACAATAAGCTGTAGGTCCCGTTGTTAGGTAACCAATTGGTTCCGAGCCACGTTAAAATATCTAATCCTTCGGGCCAGCCCTAGGAGACCTGTTAAGCAGTTAAGTGGTCTGGTTAAACTAAGACATACTTCCTCGTAAAAACATGAGATTTATAAAAAGCTAAACCAAAAATGAAAAGAGTAAAAAATAAAAGAGAACGAAATCACAAAGAATTATATATGCTTAGTATTAATATGTTATAGTAAAAGAACATATAAAATGTTCCTCATAAAAACATAAGAATTATAGAAAGCAAAATGAAAAATAAAAGAAGTTAAAAAGCTGAAAATCCTTTAAAAAAAGAACATTGTCCGTAATTGTATAAGGAAAGACCGACTCCAGATTTTCCTTAATGATGAAGCTGTCAAACGCAATTACATCATCTATCAATCATTTCCTGCTGTGTGGCTCAAATTGCTTCCATTAAATTGGTTAGTTGTTGACATATCAATTCTTATCGGGGGGTTTTACATAAAGGGACACCAACACAACAACAGGTTTTAATTTTGTTCATATTGATTTTGTCTTTTCTTTGCTCATTTGTTCAGATTGGAAGGAAGGTTATGTTAGCTTTTGTTTTCGTATTGTTAAAGATGTTGCTAAGAATAGTGCTAGAGAAATGAAAGTAATGAGAGAAAACATTGATTTCGAATTAATATATACATACATGCATACATACATACATACATCATATATATATATTATATATATATATATATATATATTATGTATATATATATATATGTATATTATATTTTATATTATATATATATATATATATATATATAATATATATATTATATTTATATATATTATTTGTATGTATATATGTTTATTTTTCCATTTCTGGTATCAGCACAGGTGACTCGCGCTCTGCACCGAGTCAAGATAGCTATTTTTCTTCTGCAATGTAGTGCAGTATTTTAGAAGCGTATCATATATATATATATATATATATAGTCTATATATATAATATATATATATATATATATATATATATATATATTATATATATATATATTGCAAGATAATAGTGATAGTACTGCCAATAGGGTTAATGATAGCATAATTAACTTTAGTCAGATCAATAATTATTATAATATATATATATATATATATATATATATATATATATATATATATATATATATATATATATATAACGTTAACAATATCGTCAGTTACTAACTACAACAACATCAACAACAACAAAAATAACAATAAAAATACAGAGTCGTTCTTGTCTGCAGCATCCATTCATTCCGCACTCATCTCCCAATTTCACCCTCGAAATCCAGCGAGATAAGCTTTAGAACCAGCAGAATATTCGAGAGAGAGAGAGAGAGAGAGAGAGAGAGAGAGAGAGAGAGAGGGGGGGGGGGGGGGGGGGGGGGCGAGCGGGTTCATTCTGCGCACATTCATGGCGAATCCACTATTTTCATAGCTTCCTCTGCCTTCGTCAGCTAATCCGTCCATACGCGATAGGCGAAGATTCATTTCTCCCGTCGAGTCTGTTTTCTATTGTGGGAAGTGATACGACTGCAGGATTTTCGAGGGGAAAATTGAAACATCCAAAGATCAAGAGAGCGAAGGAGGGCGGGTAGGGGTTGGGGGGAGGGAGTGTGGAAATGGCAGGGTTTTATTTTCGGTAAGGTTTAAAGATAATAACAGGGAATGACTGTGCTTTTAAACGTTTCGGTTTGATATCATGTAGAGGAACGATCGTAAAGATTAAAAATTAAAAAGGTGTGAAGCGTGGAGCAGGTTTTTAGAGGAGAGCGGATGACGAGAGAGAGAGAGAGAGAGAGAGAGAGAGTTTGTGTGTGTTCATATAAAATATCTGTCATGCAAATCTCCACAAAAAATGTCCCCGACAATTTTAACATTTCCCCATTAAGATAATTCAAGAAATGAAAATAAAACAAACATGACATCAACTACATCAGTCGAAAATAGCACACCTCTTAAATGATAAGGAAAGGAATATATTCCCTTATTACTGATCAAGGAATAATATGAGCACAGAGAAGGGTCAACACATGAGATTGGGAAGACTTATCATTCGAAGTTGTCAGTAGCGTCGTCTTTGTGACACTAAGGCGACTAAGCGATATTGGAAATTCTCTCTCTCTCTCTCTCTCTCCTCTCTCTCTCTCTCTCTCTCTCTCTCTCTTGCACACACACGCACTCACAATCAGTTGAATAAAGAAAATGATTAATGTAGGAACATTTTGAAAAGGTGTTGCTTTATGGCTATGAATAAATATTATGCCTAGGCACTTTTAGGTATATATCATAATGTTTGCTGTTGGACACGCTTGCCATGTGAATTTTCATTAATGCATTTCTCATTGTCATTATTTTTGTTTTTATTATCACTGAACATATTTTAAATAGAATGTCTCTCAAAATTAACCTTCAAAGTCCAACGGCATTTATACTCTCCGACATATTAAGAATACTTTCTCCTTTAAATAGAGAAAATAATTATAAACCAGTGCCTCGTGCAAGCTTTCAAATGAAGCTCATTGTTTAATCCAAATGAAAAGTATCGGCTACTGAAAGCCTATTGGTCAGTTCAAATGAAAACGATCGTCTGCTGGAAGCTCATTGGTCAATTAAATTAAACCGTTCGTCTTCGGGAAGCTTCATTGGTAAATCAATGAACACGATTCGGTTCTGGAAAGCTCATTGCAATCAAATGAACCGAAATCGTCTGGCCTGGAAGCTCATTGGTCAATTCAATGTACATTATCGTCCCTGTGGAAAGCTCTTGGTCCCAAATTCAAAAAACCGATCCTCTCTGGCTCTTGGTCAATTCAAATAAACACGGTCGTCTTCTGGAAGCTCATTGGTTAATTCAAATGAACACGATCGTCTTCTGGAAGCTCATTGGTCAATTCAAATGAACACGATCGTCTGCTGGAAGCTCATTGGTCAATTCAAATGTACATGATCGTCTGCTGGAAGCTCATTGGTCAATTCAAATAAACACGATCATCTGCTGGAAGCTCATTGGTCAATTCAAATGAACACGATCGTCTGCTGGAAGCTCATTGGTCAATTCAAATAAACACGATCATCTGCTGGAAGCTCATTGGTCAATTCAAATGAACACGATCGCCTGCTGGAAGCTCATTGGTCAATTCAAATGAACACGATCGTCTGCTGGAAGCTCATTGGTCAATGCAAATAAACACAATCGTCTGCTGGAAGCTCATTGGTCAATTCAAATTAACACGATCATCTGCTGGAACCTGTTTGGTCAGTGCTTCTTTCATGATGCTTCCGTTCTTCGAATTCTCATTCACATGGAGATGTCATTCAGATGTCATTCTCAGGTCAACCCTTAGGGACTTCTCTCGGATTCGCACTACGTGAGGATAGTGTCCCGGTTTAACCAGATTTTCATAAAGGTGCAAGTAGTGCATAATTATACACTCACATTTACTATATCAATAAAAACTTCCTGATTCATTTGAAATCAAATTTAAGATCTCTGAAATTGCTTTAACGCCTTTGATTTGGTATTGCAATTTCATGGATATGAACAGCAGTATTTGCAGTTACTGTGCACTGCAATAATTACTTAATGCTTATCTTACGGGAAATGAGGTACTGAATGGCTATTACAATTGATATATATTTTATATATATATATATTTATATATATATATATATATATACTATATATAGATATATATAGATATATGTATATGTGTGTGTGTGTGTATGTATGTGTGTGTAATATTATACATATATATATATATATATATATATATATATATCTATATATATATACTATATATATATATATATATATATATATATATATATATATATATATATATATATATATATATATATATATGTGCAATATAAAAACACCGTATCTTGCTTCTAAGAAATCAACAAAAGGATCCACAGTAATATCCTTGTTCATCCAGATGAAATATATTTGTGGAAATATTTACAAAGATTTTAAATATATCCGCGAATATATTTCATCTGGACAAACAAGGATATTACTGTGTATCTTTCTATTGATATATATATATATATATATATATATATATATATATATATATATATATCTATATATATATGAGAGAGAGAGAGAGAGGGAGATAGAGAAAGAGAGAGAAATGCTGTCAGTCGTGAGCATATATTGTAGAGCGGGCAAATCGAATAAATCCTTTATATTGGAACTGGTCAGGGCTGCTTCTAAAACTCTTATATTTGTTTTTTTTCCAGAGTTTTGTACTGGAACCCTTCCAGGAATATTATTCGCACGGTGGGGGAAAGTCTCTCTCTCACCTTTTTTCCCTTTCAAAACATTTGGAACAGAAGTTTTCCAATATAAAAGATCCTGGATTTGTGTTTAGCTTATTTGTTAATGGCTCTTTTTGCATACAAATGCAGTTGGGTATTTGATTAATATAGTATAGTTCTGTTTAACTTGTTGGTTTAGCTTTAACTACTAGATAAAATAAATCACCTTATTTCTGTTTATCCCTTAGACTTATTTTACACTGAAAAAATAAAGTAATTATTTTTTATTTTGAACTGAAATTTGCATTTCACGACTGGTTAGTGCAGCCTTCAGGATTAAAGACTCAGGATTTAGGATTTATTTTCTATGGAGAGCTGTGACAGTGTATATCATAAGGGCGTCGTTTAGATTAAATGGACGTAGCAGAATAAAATGCCTCTTCTGTAATTGCCTGCGAAGCTGAGCTTGAAAGGTTTAGATTGAACCAAATAATTTAGAAGAAGCCCTAGAAACTAAATTTAATAGGAGTAGACCATATTAAAGGTTTTATAAGGATTTACATAAATGCCAACATAATTAAATAAAGATAGTAATATTTATACATACAAGACAAAGCTAATCCAGTCACTCTGCTTTCTAAAAATCCTTCTGTTGTGTTTGGTTCATTAGAGCTATTTGGTATCATTGTTTGAATGGCTTTATATATAGACTACAAATTCCATAACCATTATTATTAATTGAGAGTATTCCATTCAAATGTCGGAGATGATTACAGCATCCATCGGTGAGGTTAATCTGGTCTTAATGTCATTTGTATCTCGCTATTGTACCTGGGCTAACACAAACACCAAAGACCATTAGCTTTTGGGGGTATTTGTTTCTGTAAAAGAAAAAACTTCCAGGGAGAGTTTTTTTTTTCCGGATATTTATTCTTTTAATTGTCGAACGTGAATTTTGAAGATTTTTATTTTTTTATTTTCTTGAATTTTTCTTTCAAGCATTTTGAGATTTAAGTTGTGTATTTAAATCTCCTGGTTATGATATATATATATATATATATATATATATATATTATATAGTATATATTTATATATATTATATATATATATGTATATATATATATATATATATATATATATATATATATATATATTTACACACTCATTTAGTCTTTGTTTTAAGAAACTCGACCTCGATGTGAGTAAATAGGGTTGCTCCTGTTGTAATGTATACACGTCAAAACATTTAGAATATATATATATATATATATATATATATATGTTATATATATATATATATATATATATATATAGTATATATATATATACTATATTATTATTATGATTCATATATACATATATGAGAGAGAGAGAGAGAGAGAGAGAGAGAGAGCAAGCAAACATCTGGCTTTTTGGCGTCATTTCTTTTTCTTTCGTTTGCCTTTCATGATTCGTTTTTCTCCCTTTTCTCCATTTTTGTATATTTCTCTTTATTCTTTTGGTCAAAATCAGTGTTGTTCTCCTGCATCTGACTTTCAGTATACATGATTCTTCGTTTTTGAATATATTCCTGAAAAACAGTTAGATGTTAAATTCTATACATTAAGGTTATTATACAGTTAGTTCTTATACATGGAAATATAAAAGCTAATTACGTATGCTTATAAATAACAAATGAATTGAGACACAATTATGATTTAATTGAGACAATCATAATTTAATTTCGAATGCATATAAATAACGAAAGATAATTGAGACAATTGTAATTTAATTGAGGGACAATCATAATTTAGTTTTAAATCTTTCAGTGAGGATACTTCTACAAAAATCAGCCTATGTAAAGTGTTTAAATCTTTAAAAAGTACCATCTTGCGGGAACACACAAATATGATATATATATATAATATATATATATATATATATATATATATATATATATATATATATATATATATATATATATATAAATAAATATATATAATCGCATAGCTTTTTGTGGAAACGGCCAAATACGAAACGTTTGTGATTTTGAAAACAAGACGACTTATGCGGAAAGATACGAATACGAAGCGTTCTTCATCTGTAAGACAGGAATCCTCTGTGGAAGAGCAGAGGTATGAAACGTGTATCGGTTTTAAGATAAGACGCTTTTTGCGTAAATATACAAATATGGATGGTGAGGATTTCTTATTCATAACATATACTCTCTGCGAATAATGAAATCTCAATGTGCTGTATATTAAAAAATCCGATTCATCTACATCTTCATTTTTATTTAATAACGAGAGAGAGAGAGAGAGAGAGAGAGAGTTTAAATCTTTTCCGGAAGTTGGACGACGCAGACAATTCGTTATCGCTTCATTCTAGCAAGCAGATAAAGTGACTCCTCATCAGATTGATTGATTGATTTTGAGTTATCTGGCGTTACAACTACCAATCCGCATCCGAAAGGAATTAGGGTCTCTGTATAAAATTCCCTCCTCCGTTAATGGAGTTAGGCGAAAAAAAATCTGTGAAAATTTAAAACTAGATTTTATCTTTTTTATTTTTTTTTTATTATTATTTATTTATTATTTAGTTCTTGGTGGAGGATTTCGTCCGGAACCCCATGAAGTCCTGTCTCCAAGTACCGTACATCTAAACACCGTCCCTTACGAGAGAGAGAGAGAGAGAGAGAGAGAGAGAGAGAGAGAGAGAGAGAGAGAGAGAGAGAATGTATTTTCTATTACGCAAAATATGAAACAGCAACTGATTCATAAAGACATCCACCAATTTCGCTCAAAACAATAATTGAAAAAAATATAATTCATTTATGAATATTTTTTTGTAGCTTTGATGCAAGAAAAACACAGCAGGTTTTATGAAGTGAATGTGAATGCCAATTCTTTGAGAAAAATTTAGTTATATATATGAACTATTTCTTTTATATTCTTTTTCTCTATTCACATAAAACGCACACAGGAATTGTCCATGGAAATGGAAAGAACGAATGGACAATTTTGTAATTCAATATTGAAAGATTTTTTTATTGAAATGATTTAATTTTATATATATAATAATATATATTATATATTATATATATAGAATATATTTGCATATTATTCACACACATATATATACATACATATGTATACATGTATATAGGTCTATATATCTATATTAACTATATATTCTAATATATATAATTATATTATTATATATATAGATTAGATATTATAATTATATATGATAAAGGTTTTTTAATGGATATATCACGTTCAGAACTTTCGTGATTCAGATATGCATATATGTATATGTATATGTATATATATCCTAGTATGTACACAACTTCTTCTGAAGTCGACTGTGTAATAACATATTTATTAAGGACAATAATAATGTGATCGAATGGAAAAAAATAACTTTCTTACGCTGTTACTTTTTTTCTTTATTAGTTCGGAAGCAACATATCCATCCATCCTTCACTATATCACTTATATTTTTTCCCAGAACTTCTTCAACATTTTTCTAAACAAAAATATCATCAGGTACACTCTGACCCGAGGAGAGGACACAGTATTTTAAACCGCTAAATTGAAATATGTGAGCGTTTTGAAGCGGATATGCAAATTTCGTATAAGTCGAACTTATTCCCCCTAATTGTCGGTAAAGCATATTTGAGTCTAATTCATTTCAAATCAAGTAATTCATCTCATCAATATTTTGTAAACACTATGAAGAACTGGGAAAAGCGACTCAAGGTTTGGACGTATCCAGGCGGAAGGAAACGCACATCCTTTCAGAAGAATAACGAAATGGAAGATTTGATCAAGAATTCATCTCTTCTTCTAAATATATTCACCCCAGCGAGAGAGAGAGAAAACGTCGTTTCCATAATAGCTTTTCAAATTTTATTTTCGCGTTTCCTTTCCCTCTTTCTTCTCGTTGCATAATCATAAAAGCCCTAATATGGACAAAAAAAAGGAAGAGAGCAGAGAACGAAAAAAAAAAGGAAAGAGTTTTGGAACAGAATCGTATCATTGAGGATTTTCCCTTTAGGAGCCTTTCTTGGTCGTTGGAAGAACACGGATCTCGAGGGAGTATTAGAACGAGGAATTGGTAATCGGTTCTTTGTTAAGTCTTGCTCTTCTTTGCTATGGCAATTCTTTCTTTCTTATTCCATTTCTACTTTTGCTGTTATGCATAGAGAAGCTGGGCAGAAGGAAATAAGCTGATGGAAATGTCAAAATACGACAGGTTGAACAATTTGCCAAACTCCCGTACACAGGTCCATTAAAATTCACGTTTCGTATAGTCACTCAAAAGTTTTGGTCTGTGAAATAACCAAGTTTATTTTACGATTATTTTACTCGTTTATTCTGTATGAGTATGCTGAAATATTTTTCAAATTATGTACCTTTAGTTTTGCAGTTTATCAAATAACCATTAGCTACTTTAAGTTTAGTCGAAAATCCTTCTGTTTCTGTGCAGTAGGAAAAAGAACTATTTTCCGACCTTTTTTTTCTCTTTCTTTTTTTGATAGTCTGTCTTCAGACGAACTTTCGCGTCGTGAGGCGCAAAGTATTGGGATGTTGGTATAAAGTCTCTCAACTCTGGAGAAGGACTTCATCGATCTCATGCGAGGAGAGCCCAGCGGCTTGAGATTTGGCCTTGTAATCCTCGTGTCCTTCCCTGTCTCCAACGTTTTGGCAAAGTCATTATCCCCTCTCTCTCTCTCTCTCTTCTGTATATATATATATATATATATATATATATATATATATATATATATATATATATATGTATATATAGTATATATATTATATATATATATATATATATATATATATATAGTATATATATATATATATATATATATATATGTGTGTGTGTGTGTGTGTGTGTATCTACGTATATTATATGTACATTAAATATATATATATATATATATATATATATAATATATATATATATATATACTATTATATATGTATATATATATCCTATATTAGCTATATCTATATATATATAATAATAGCTTATATAATAATGATATGTAGTTATAATATAGCCTATATCTATATCATATATAATCTATATCTACTCTATCGATATAGATATAATACTATACACATATATCTCTATGATCTCATATATATCTATATATATTATATAGCATATCTATATACAATATAAATATCGCTTAATCTAATACATATATATCTATCTGTTATATAAATATATCTATTCTAATAGCATATCTCGTACTCTATATATATTATATATATCTCTCTCTGCTCTATTATTAGATATAGCACTTATATATACTATCTCTTCCTATACTAATATAATAATATAATTCTATAGATAATTCTATCTATATGCATATTAATATCAGTAATATTATATACACATATCTCTCTCTCTCTCTCTCTCTCTCTCTCTCTCTCTCTCCTCAAGGAATCACACCACAAACGTGAAAGTATTTTCGATAATTGATCCGTGAGATATTTTACGCCTAAATAGATTTGCTGAAGGAAAAACAATTTAGTCATAGGAAAATAGAAAGGTGTGTTCAGTAAAATATAGGCACAAATGTCGTTCATTTTAAACACAGTATTTATCATATTCAATTTAAAGAAAGAGTTTATCATATAGTCCTCTCATGAAGGAGGCAGTTTTCTTTTTTCATATTTATTGTGGTACTGTTTTTGGTAATTGTCTATAAGGGCTGAAGCACGATATAGTATATGGTTGTTTGCAAGTCTGCTACAGACGAGAGAGAGAGAGAGAGAGAGAGAGAGAGAGAGAGAGAGAGAGAGAGAGAGGGTTACAAGGACTTACAAGGATTAGTCCATCCGAGGTCCGAGGAGACATCGTGTGCTCACCCTATCTCTAGCAGTGCCCTAATGATTTTGTCTAGCTTTCTTTTAAACTCTTCCACAATGTTGCTGTTTATAAATTCTGGTGGTAGTTTATTCCACGTGTCACACATCTTGTATGTAAGAAGTTCCCGTAATGAGATGTGTTGTATCTCTTCAGTTCTAGTTTCCATACTTTATTTCTTGTCTAGTTTTCGTTTAACGTAAATAGGTTACTGGCTTTCAGTATACTGAATGTTTCTATGAGTTGTCATCGCAATCGTCGTGTTTCTAAGCCATACTATGATCAGGCTCTTTGGTCGTCTTTGGTGACCTATTTGCCTGGTGGATGGACTTAACTTTATGTCGTTTCTTAGTGTTGGTGATCAAAACTGTACTGCATATTCAAGATGAGAGAGAGAGAGAGAGAGAGAGAGAGAGAGAGAGAGAGAGAGAGAGAGAGAGAGAGAGAGAGATACTGTATACCGTTTCAATATAAATACAATTGTAATATGAATATTAGAATTCAGCTTAAAAAAATGTTGCCACAGGAAGCTTTTTCGTTCTTCCATTCAGGAGTCAAATTGAATTCTGTAATTCCAAAAATGCAAAAATATCTGTTATTCCGGTTTCTCTGATTAAATCCTGAATAATAAACAGTCAAATGTGCCTTCAATTCATTCCAGTGCTAAAAAGGGACGTCAATTCTTTGAAATTTTTCATACCAAGATGATGCATACAGCACAATATGAAGCGAGAAACATATTTCAATTTTCAGTTTTGGGTTTATTCCATTTCCTCTTGATTCACATACAAACAAACACACACACGAAAAATAAATAGAATAAAGAGCCACAATAAACAACAATAAAAGCCACATATTTGAAGTAGAAGTAAATGTTCAAGATTTTTGAAGTTTTAAACGTCATGGAGAAATTTGATGAAAACTGGACGTAAGAATGGTGAAGTTTTTTTTTATTTCTTTGCAATAATAGAATTCTTATGATCTGCTCTTCGGATAGGGGCTTTATTTCTTTCTAAGACATAGGATATTTCGGATTATTGCAATCCGTACATACTGCGAGGAATACAGAGCTAAATACGTCATTTATGTCAACATTCGCCGCTCTCTTATATCACTACTAATTCAATAAAGTTTTTGTTTAATTTTTACAGCCTTAATAATACTTTGAAAAAGAATAATACCACATGAACCTTGTGATCTAAATGAACGGTATTAAACACTTGAATTAAGCTAGACAGGAAATGAGAATAGTGATAATAATACCAATAAAATCTCTCTCTCTCTCTCCCTTCTCTCTCTCTCTCTCTCGTCCTCTCTCGTCTCTCTCTCTGTCTTCTCTCTCTCTCTCTCCTGCCAGTACTACCTTGATTTGCAAGTGGAATAAACATATTTAATTTTTATCCGATTTTCTCAATTATTATTATTTTCGATGGCAACAATATCTACGTTGGAATATTACCCGAATAAACAAAAATACCTTTTTGATTTCATAATTAGAATAAGTATTATTTCTTGTAAAGCACAGATGATGATTCCGAAAGTGATCATGATAAAAAAAATTAACAACTTGATTTGGAAAAAGGTTTGGCAAGGATAGAGAATGAGAAAATATATTATTAGTACCTCATTCGAATGTTGAACTTTCGTCCAGAAACTGGTATGTCAGTGAAAACACATTTTCTGTCGACGAAAATCTCTTCATTTCTACAACTCGAGCAACACAATATGTATTGTAATTAAAGTGACAATATCGAAGCTAAAATGGACGAGTATGTCATCTTGAAAGAAGTCTTTATCTACACAGCTGCGCCACCAGGCGTTAATTGCATTAGCATACGGTGACAGACAGGCAAGACGAGGCAGAATCAGCTCTCGAGAAACAGTACTGGAAAACGAACGTTTAAATGAAGAGAGACATTACTTCTGTTTCCTTCCTCTTCATTTAATGTTATGCACGTGACTTCATGACTATCGGATACAGTTAACCAGTTCCGTCATTCAAATAGGATTTGAGCCTCTGTGACGTGGTTGGTTTGGTCTTGGCCTGCCACCTCGGTTGCCCCGAGTTCGATTCTCGGGCATTCCATTGAGGGCTCAGAGATGTATATTTCTGGTGTTAGAAGTTCACTCTTGACGCGGTTCGGAAGTCACGTCAAGCCATTGGTCCCGTTGCTGAATAACCACTAGTTCCATGCAACGGAAAAACACCATACAAACAAACAAACAGGCTTTGATACGAAACCATAATCGGTTGCCCCCCCCCCCCCCCCCCCCCCCCCCAACCCCCGGAAGAATTGTTTCGCAAAATTCCGTTTAAAATTACATTTATCTTCAAAGGACGAAAAGGATTCGCTCGGCCTCCTGACCAGAATCGCATGAAAAATGTACGCGCGAATGTTCTGCCGATTCAGAAATAATCATAAATAACCTGAATGTTTCGCATTGCATCGTGACAAAACTCACCGACGCATGCAGTACCTCTAAATGAGAAAATGGCGAGGATGATTCCCTCGTGGGCTTCTCCTGATTGAAGCGCTCCGAATTAATAATAGCTTCGTTTCGCCAAATGTCAAACGTCGGATGCCATACTCTCTCGTACACTCCAGGTCGTGGAACGTTGTTTTAGAATTCCAGAGGTGATTCTGTGTGGCCAGGATAGTTGGTTGAGTAATTGTTTTGGGTTTCAGGTGGTAATTCTTAAGTCCTCTCTTCCTGAAAATTCAGGATCGAGGAAGATTTGATTGAGCATACTTGGAGGAAGGTCTTCTTCTTCTTCTTCTTCTTCTTCTTATTATTATTATTATTATTATTATTGTTGTTGTTGTTGTTGTTGTTTCGGAAAAAGCCCCTCTTTTAGGCAAATACTCTTTAACAGTATTATTATTATCATTATTATTATTTTTTTCTTTTGGTCTATTACAGTCCTCCAATTCGACTGGGTGGTATTTATAGCGTGGGGTTCCTGGTTGCATCCTGCCTCCTTAGGAGTCCATCACTTTTCTTACTATGTGCGCCGTTTCTAGGATCACACTCTTCTGCACGAGTCCTGGAGCTACCTCAGCCTCTAGTTCTTCTAGATTCCTTTTCAGGGATTTTGGGATCGTGCCTAGTGTTCCTATGATTATGGGTACAATTTCCACTGGCATATCCCATATCCTTCTTATTTCTATTTTCAAGTCTTGATACTTATCCATTTTTTCCCTCTCTTTCTCTTCAACTCTGGTGTCCCATGGTATTGCGACATCAATGAGTGATACATTCTTCTTGACTTTGTCAAACAACGTCACGTCTGGTCTATTTGATACCATAGTCCTAGAGGATCTTTGCCTGATCGGTTTCTATCACTCCTTCAGGTTGGTGCTTGTACCATTTATTACTGCAAGGTAGCTGATGCTTCTTGCTCAGGCTCCAGTGGAGGGCTTTTGCCACTGAATTATTATTATTATTATTATTATTATTATTATTATTATTATTATTATTATTATTATTATTATTATTATTATTATTTTGCGAAATAAACCCTCTTTTAGGCAAATACTCTTTAACAGTATTATTATTGGAGAAACAAATCTACAGTTATGTAAATGTACATATATTTAATTTTAAAACTTTAAGGATAGCTTTCGGGAACCAAACAGATTCCCGAAAGCTATCCTAATGTTTTAAATTTAAATATATGTACATTTACAGGTCTGTGGATTTGTTTCTCCATTTGAAGACTCGTGCTATTATTATTATTATTATTATTATTTTTTTTTTTTTTTTTTGCTCTATCACAGTCTTCCATTTCGACTGGGTGGTATTTATAGTGTGGGGTTCCGGGTTGCATCCTGCCTCCTTAGGAGTCCATCACTTTTCTTACTATGTGTGCCGTTTCTAGGATCACACTCTTCTGCATGAGTCCTGGAGCTACTTCAGCCTCTAGTTTTGCTAGATTCCTTTTCAGGGATCTTGGGATCGTGCCTAGTGCTCCTATGATTATGGGTACGATTTCCACTGGCATATCCCATATCCTTCTTATTTCTATTTTCAGATCTTGATACTTATCCATTTTTTCCCTCTCTTTCTCTTCAACTCTGGTGTCCCATGGTATTGCGACATCAATGAGTGATACTTTCTTCTGGTCTGTTTGCACGTATCACCCTATCCGTTCTGATACCATAGTCCCAGAGGATCTTTGCCTGATCGTTTTCTATCACTCCTTCAGGTTGGTGCTCGTACCACTTATTACTGCAAGGTAGCTGATGTTTCTTGAACAGGCTCCAGTGGAGGGCTTTTGCTACTGAATCATGCCTCTTTTTGTACTGGTTCTGTGCAAGTGCCGGGCATTAAGTTGCTATGTGGTTTATGGTTTCATTTTTCGTATGGCACTTCCTACATATGGGAGAGATGTTATTCCCGTCTATCGTTCTTTGAACATATCTGGTTCTTAGGGCCTGATCTTGTGCAGCTGTTATCATTCCTTCAGTTTCCTTCTTTAGCTCTCCCCTCTGTAGCCATTGCCATGTGTCATCGCTGGCTAGTTCTTTAGTCTGTCTCATGTATTGTCCGCGCATTGGTTTGTTGTGCCAGTCCTCTGTTCTGTCTGTCTTTCTCCTGTCTCTGTATATTTCTGGGTCTTCGTCTACTTTTATTAGTCCTTTTCCCATGCACTCTTTAGCCACTCGTCTTCACTGGTTTTCAGATATTGCCCCAGTGCTCTGTTCTCGATGTTGACGCAGTCCTCTATACTTAGTATTCCTCTCCCTCCTTCCTTTCGTGTTATGTATAGTCTGTCCGTATTTGCTCTTGGGTGTAGTGCTTTGTGTATTGTCATATGTTTCCTGGTTTCCTGATCTATAGTGTGGAGTTCTGCCTTCGTCCATTCCACTATTCCTGCGCTGTATCTGATTACTGGCACTGCCCATGTGTTTATGGATTTTATCATATTTCCGGCGTTGAGTTTTGACTTGAGTATCGCCTTGAGTCTCTGCATATATTCTTTCCTGATCGTGTCCTTCATCTCTTGGTGTTTTATATCCCCTCCTTCCATTATTCCCAGGTATTTGTATCCTGTCTCATCTATGTGTTTGATGTTGCTCCCATCTGGTAGCTTTATCCCTTCAGTTCTCGTTACTTTGCCTTTTTGTATGTTGACTAAGGCGCATTTTTCTATTCCAAACTCCATCCTGATGTCCCCAAATACAATCCTTACAGTCTGGATTAGGGTATCTATTTCCTTGATGCTCTTACCATACAGCTTGATGTCGTCCATGAACATTAGATGGTTGATTCTGTTGCCTCTTTTCTTGAGTTGGTACCCATCATCCATCTTCTGTAGTACTTTTGTCATGGGAATCATGGCTACTACGAAGAGTAGTGGGGACAGTGAGTCGCCCTGGAAGATCCCTCTCCTGATATTAACCTCTGCTAGTCTTATTCCAGAGCTTGTAAGTATTGTATTCCAGTTGCGCATTGTATTTTTGAGGAAGCTGATGGTGTTTTCCTCTGCCCCATATATTTTCAGGCATTCTATTAGCCATGTGTGTGGTATCATGTCGAATGCTTTCTTATAGTCTATCCATGCCATGCTGAGGTTGGTTTTCCTTCTCCTACTGTTCTTCATTACCATTTTGTCTATCAGGAGCTGGTCTTTTGTGCCCCTACACTTCCTTCTGCAGCCTTTCTGTTTGGTTTTTATTTTCTTTGGCCTGAAGGTGATGCAATGAGGTTTTTCCTTTTCTCTCTCTCAGGGCAAATATCACATTTGGTCAGAGTGAAGGGACGGGAAACATATGAAGGTGGCTTCCTTCTGATATTATTCCGCAAGCGGGTTAATTTGATTTGGTCTGAAAAGTCAGCGTGATATAATGTCAGCGTCTGGGCGAGAGATGTATTTATTATACACCTAGAATTAAGGTCATTTGTCATATCGAGTCGCAGACTGATTTCAGTTTTAACTTAACCGTATAACTGACTTTATCATGCCACTGACCTAGAAAAGAACTATTCGCGTGAACATGATATTGTCGGAGACTGTTACAAAGATAATTATTTATGGTGTCAAGGAAGCGCTGCTTTTGAAAACACACGAAATCCATGCTTGGGGGGAGGGGTGGTGAGCGGGGTGCGGCTAGTGTCTTAATCGAGGCTGAAAAGACAACTTATTTTACCATTAACTTCGAAGTCGAGATAAGTAAGCTTCCATCTTTTGATCAAGAATATGACACTCCGTTTAAAGAAACTTCTTATGAAGACTTTGAAAATGAAAGGGGTCGAATAATTTACAAATAATTTGGGCTGGTTTCTTTGGTGGTGATAATGGTGAATTAAAATCGGTTAAGATATAACGTGTGATTAGTTATTGTTAAGTTGAACAAATCTTGTTTTACAAGAATTCGTGTACAGTATTTTATCATTTTCGTTACTAATTCAGGATGCACTTTTTCGTGCGGGAATTTTTGAAGTTCCTACTCCTTGCTCAGTACTTATTAAGTCTTTACAAACCTCATGATTACCCAAGTCAGCGATACAAGATTGTTACCGCAAACAATGGGAAGAAAATAATGAGTATAAGAATAATTGTAAAGGTGTTTAACCAGTGAGTACAAAGCTCCGTCTCATATTTCTTTATCTTCTCAAACCAAACCCCATGTTTAGGCCATGTGCTATTAATGATGACAAAGTGTACAGATCATAACGGGTTATCCAATTATTAATTTTCAGCAGATTAACTGTTTCCAGGGTGAGCTCTATATTCCATGGAAAGAACTCTCTCTCTCTCTCTCTCTCTCTCTCTCTCTCTCTCTCTCTCTCTCAACGAATTTGCTGGAAGGGAAGCCACCCTCCGGCTGAGTTTTCATCTTTCCTTTTTCCCAGTAGGACTTTCAATGATGTTTGGGAACAATGTTCTAAGAAACGACCTTTTATTCGGCTTTTCCTTTTGCCAGAGCAAATGCAAGAGAAGTCTATATTTCCACGTTGGACGACACTATGTGGTATTCAAAACTGGGTCAGCACTTTTTTTTTAATCTGTATAAATTTTTTTTGTTTTTAGTTGGTATTAACTGTACGTTGGCTTTGACTGAAAATTTTCATTTTGTGCATACCCTTGTATAAATTAAGTTTCTCATTTATTCATGTGATTAATAATCACAGAAATATTAATTTTCACCTCTGACAAAAAATATCATACTAAAACTGACATTTTCTCATTTAATACCCTTATGCACGATTAGTAATCAAATAAATATCCTTAATTTTCAACAAAAACCAACAGTATCCTACAAAATAGAATAGCAGTCTTCCTATGTACCTGTTTCTGTGATTGAGGAAGTCAGTGACGTTAAAATAAATGTTTTTTTTTAATATAAGGTTAACGAATTGAAATAGAATCTAATTTAAATTGCAAGTTAATTGGGAAAAATTTCAGAATGTACACTAGAAAATTAGCTTTCATGTCTATTTCCAGTCCTTCTCTTTGGTCAGATATATTGTCCAAACACTGACTTAATATCAGTCCTTCATATGTTCGCTTTGGCTGACTATTTCATACATACGACACAAGAAAAACTGTATTAAAATGCTTCTTATATTTGCCAAATGAAAATATTCTGTCTGCCTGTCTCTCTCTCTCTCTCTCTCTCTCTCTCTCTCTCTCTCTCTCTCTCTCTCTCTCACGTGTGTCATTTACCTCTCTTCTCTCTAATTGTTTTTAGTTATTATCCTCTGAAAGTGACATGAAGCCTGACACATGGTTCTATTTGCAGCCAGTGTGGAAGGGCAAATAATTTTACTCACGCTGACTGCCTTTCACTCTTGACGTTTCAGGCTTCCATAATTGTTCCAGTTAAACAATTTCCAGAAGCACCATCAGTGAAGATTTATTCTAAACTGGAATTCCTTAACAATAAGAAATATCTTAACAGAGGGGGATACAATTTTAAACGTTCAGTAAAAAAAGGAAAATACCGTAGCATAATGTTTCCTTTAGATCATTTTGTAAAATTTTTGGGTTCAGATTGCGTTTATGCAAGTCATATATATATATATATATATATATATATATATATATATATATATAATATATATATATATATATATATATATATATATATATATATATATATATATATTCACAGAGATTTGTATTACATCTCGAGTACAAAGAGTTTGATAGCTGAA
>NC_061105.1:43754811-43774655 GCF_015104395.2 Macrobrachium nipponense | reverse complement strand
ACACATACACACACACACACACACACACACAGCACACATATATATATATATATATATATATATATATATATATATATACATATATATATAGTTATATATATACATACTTGTCGGAATGTATCACTACATCATTCAAGAATATCTAATTTAATAATTCTATTGCTTCGGATGTTTAAGATTCTGATAAATATCCAGTTTAAGTACAAGAGACAAACTTGATAGTATTTATTCATTTATTTATCTATTTACTTGCTGATGGCACTGGTTAATACGACATCTCACAGTTTTACAGAACATTAATTAACCAAGATCAGACATTCTGTCTTGCTTATGCAATCTATCCACCTATTTATCTACCTATGTATCGGTCTGTCTATCTCTATCTATACTATAGCACGAAACACGAACCTACCTAGATTCATACCTGTTATAAACTGACAGATAGACAGACAAAGTAGACACAAACAGAAGAGATTCCAGTCGATCGGGAATGTGCAGTCCAGTCGGCTGAGTGGATGGACATAGTTTATCAGTCCCGCAACGTCTCTCTCGCTTCTGGCTACCTGGAGGACAAATAGCGTTTCGAAGCCGAAGTTAAATGAGTTTTCTCCGTGTTTTTTTTTTTTTTTTTTTTTTTTTTTTAACTTCGTGAGCTGTTCTGTAAATCCTCCGTGAAACAAACTTCGGTTGTATAGGTTTGATTATTTTAGGACAGAAAGAGACAGCGAGTGGAATTTTCTTCATTATTTGGTATTGAATTACGACGTTTTAGCGATCAAAATGTGCAGTGTTCAAATGAGCCTAGATAAAAAAGCTCTTTTACAGTGAAGAAAAAAATGAAAAGAATATTGACTTTTCAACAAACTGTAAGAAAGATCTAAAGTGTAAGTTACCCAGCTGGCATAAAAAATAACAGGAGACCTGTATCTTCTTTTAAGTGAATCTAAATAAAAAGTTATATGATTCACTTCACGAATGTTACCGCGAAACCTCTTAGAACCCTCCAGATATACTTTCCTGTAAATGAGTACGCCTCCTCCTCCTCCTCCTCCTCCTCCTCCTCCTCCTGCTCCTCCTCCTCCTCCTCACCTCAAGTTATTATACAAAAGCTTGTAAAGGATTACAATTTTACTGTATTACTTTCTATCACAGAATTAATATTTTACAATGAGAAAATATTGTTATTTTAATAACTAATAACCAGTAGGGCGCCTTCAAGGCTTCAAGTTAAACCATCAAAGGGTCTTCCAACATCAAACTGCCAATAAGATGACAAACGATACCATGTGAAATAATTCTTTATAGCGGAGGTGAGAAGACGTAGTTTAACTAAGCCTAGTATTCGAGAAAACTATCAAATTTCGTGCCGAAATCATCAACTTTGAACAAATTATAATGCAAAATCAAACCATCATTTAGGTGTGCATTTATATTTTAAGAATAAATCTTATATGGGATGAAATTTAAAGATTTAAGGTTTTATCTGCCGAAATAATTTTTTTTCATCTTCAATACTTTCGGAGATATTAGCATTTGAATAGCGTTAGGACAAGTCGTGCCGGCCGTGCCGGGTCGTGCCGGGCCACCAGAAATGCAATAACTAAAACATCATTTAAATGTGAATTTATGATATTTAAAAATAAACCTTATATTGGATGAAATTTAAAAATGTACGGTTTTATCTGCTGAAAGAATTTTTCTTTCATCTTCAATACTTTCGAAGATATTAGCATTTGAATGGCGTTAGGGCAAAGCCGTGGCGGGCGGTGCCGGGTAGTGCCAGGTCGTGCCGGGCCGTCAGAAATGAGCCCGTTTCCAGTAAGACTTCGCTTCGCAATCGCTCATAATAAATAATCCTTTTTAGAGTCTTTTCATTGACAACACTAGGGATGTGTGTTTCTTTCCTTCCTTCCAAGGTTTGGATTTCACTTCATTATTTTGCGCTCCGTTGCTTTGAAGAGTCATTTCTAAGATATCGGTCCATCGCTTTCCCTCTGTTTATCCTTCATTTTCTTCTTCTTTAGTCCTAAATTCCATGTAGACATTACGTTCCCTGTCGACTTTTCTATAAAGAACAATAAGATTTCTTTCGTAAATATCTCCAAAAGAAACAGCTGTTTGCTCTGCTCAGGGGTCAGCTGCTTAACCTTTGGTTATTAGGATTAAAAGGTGGTGGATGGGTCACTTGACCCCGATTTTATTTTTACTCGGAAAAAGGAATCCTGTTTTCCCATATTCCTACATGTTCCTTTGGTAAGCTTAAACAGGTCTTAAATCTCAAAGTTATCAATAGAACGTTTAAGGCAATGATTGGTAAAACGTTACATTATTGCAGTTGCAGAGGAGGGATTTTATACTTTGCTTTTTAAAATTTTGCACACTGCAGCTGAAAGGGAATATTCCAAAAAACACGAATGTATGGAATGTCTTTTTCTTGCGAAAATAAATCAGTATGTTATAATTTGTATTGAATTATTTCACGTAGCAAAAGAGAATGTTAAAGGTCATGTATATATTTACATGAAACTGATGTTTGCAGATGGCTGTAATGCTTATTACGTTGCTGACATTTTGTTTCCTCTACAGTATTTTAAATCCTTATGATGAAATGAAATTTCATTCCCACAGCGAACGTGGAAATAATCCAAGCGCCCCCCCCCCCCACCCCCCACTCAAAAGCGCAAACAACACAATTCAGAAGGTTTAAGTTTTAATATTCTTCTTGCTCTCCGTATGATACCCACGATAATGTCGGACCATTTTGCAAGAATTTCTTAACGTAACTTTCAATTTTATGACATTCTGCAATATTAACTGAAGGTGAAGATTAGCAAGAGTAATATCGTACAACACGATTTTGCAATGGGAGACGTTTTTATATGCTGCATCAAATTTGCTCGGTTGACGGAAAGGGAGAATCTATTTTTCATGTGAAGTCGAGGGAGGGAGACAGCCTTATTCGGTCCAACTGGTTCTTCTCCCACTCCAGAATTTAACCATTTTCCTGTCCTTGCATCTCCTTGCAAACTCTTTGATTTAGAGAAGTAGAGAGAGCAAAGGTAGCAATATTTCCTCTGGTCACATAAATTAATTTAGATCATTCATTGTGACTGCATTTATCTCGTGCCTGGATGCCGGCAGCTTCCCGGGATCTCTTTCGTGAGGACGAAATGGGTAGAAATTTTCGTGTTCTTATATCCAAAAATGGAGCTGGCTCTACACTAGCTAGACGATCTTCGTTCTGTTCTGTTTAAAGGTACCGTTAGATCGATAGTTATTTCGTGCTACTCATTTCGCGATGTGAGCATCCACATTCTGTCGTTGTGCGAAGTTCTCAGGCTTTCCAGCGCCCTCTGGAACAGTTTTTCTGAATGTTTTTACGACATTTTTTGCTTGTCGTTTTAGTAAGGACTGTACGGTTCTATAATGACTAAGGAGAATGGGTTCAGTGAGCAACTTTTACCACGTCTCTCTCAGGAAAAATAAAGAAGGTGCTTAATATTTCCTAGTTATTTTGGTTACCTTCAACCTCGTCTCCTCTAGTTTATTGCAGGACTGTTTGATCTTCCCTGGCGCCTTCTTTTCGTACTAATGTCTCGTCTTCATCAATGCTCTCTGTCCATTCTTCTCCTCTTCAGTTATCGAGATGTAAAGAAAACATCTTTTAGAATGTGATTCGGATACCATCTCTCTCTCTCTCTCTCTCTCTCTCTCTCTCTCTCTCTCTCTCTCTCTCTCTCTTCTCTCGTTGGGTGCCAAATACAATTGAATATTTAAACAAACATTTGCTCCGGTAACACTGCGAGAAATTGAATGAAGTACATCTACCCTCATTTGCATTCTCATCACTTTGCTTAGAATAACTGCATTTGGTGTGTGACAGATGCCCCCGGTTCCTTTCAAGGGGGTGGGTTCTTTCGTGATTAGATAATTCTTAATCCTAAACAGTGTTTTGATATTTTGAAAATCCAGATAAGATTGTTCTTCGTGTGTTTTATATATATATATATATATATATATATATATATATATATATACATATATACATATATATATACATATATACATATATATATATATATATATATGTATATATATAAATGTATATATATATATATATATATACATATATATACATATATCATATCATATATACATATATATATATGTATATATATAAATGTATATATATATATATATATATATATATAATATATATATATATATATATATATATATATATATAAGCGAATCCCACAGGAAAATGATAGTCAGAAATCCAAGCGCTTTCGTCTTTACTCAGACATTGTCAAGGAGACAATGTCTGAGTAAAGACGAAAGCGCTTGGATTTCTGACTATCATTTTCCTGTGGGATTCGCTTATTTATGAAGTCACGTGCACCTACAGTGATTTTTTAAGCATATATATATATATATATTATATATATATGTATATATATATATATATATATATATATATGTATATACACACACACACATATACATATATATAGATATATATATATATATATATATATATATATATATAAATTCTTCTGATAAAACGGAATACGTTTCAAGTACAAAAGGCCATTAAAATCGCTGTTTTAAATCTAAGGTCTATTTCTACTTATATATGTATATATATATATATATATTATATATATATATATATATATATATAAATATATATATATATATATATATATATATATATATATGATATATAATATATATATGTATATGCCTGTGCTTATATGCATATGTGGGTATATTTACTTGTGATATTTATGACTTTTTACTACATTTATTCCATCCCCCTCGTAGGAAAATCCCAGCCGTGCACTTATCAGAAATACCAAAGGTAGAGATAAAAGTAAATAAAATTTCTGCTTCATTCTCATTTGTTCCCTACTTTCTTGCGTTTTCTCTTTCTCCTCTTTAATGACGTCGTAACCACATAGATTACACGGAACATGGGAGTGGCTGAGACTGAGCTGTCCTACTCGGTATCTGGGTCACGTTGGCTCCTCGGGCAATAGGTGGTGCCAAGGCTTCCTAAGAGAATTTTCAATGGTGCTGTATCCATTCAACATTCTGGGTATGGTGGGTCATACGAATTGAGTTCAGAGGTTTTTTTTCTGCTCGCGATCGTCTGAATGATAAGTGAATAGCGATTAAGTGGTTTCTACAGTACATAATAAGTTTTAATTTATTTGGGATTTTGTTAATTCATTAGACGTGTTATAGTTTAAGGTAAAAATATCAGTCATAGACTTTTCAGCGAATGATTTGTAACAGATATAATGGGCATTATTAGATTTTAAGATACATGACCCTGTAGTCTCAGGAATCATTTGTTCTTTAAATGCAGAATTTAAACTTTTTGCTCAAAACGGGAAAGCCTCGACTAGGTCATACACCCCCCCCCCCTCTCTCTCTCTCTCTCTCTCCTCTCTCTCTCTCTCTCTCTCTCTCTTCAAATTCAGAGGAATAGTTCTGTGTCTGGCTGAAGGACCACCATATGACTCATATGTATTCAGATTTCATTATCGAGGTGGCTTTGTATTTAATCAAGGTGTCCCAAATGCCTTATGTCACTTTTCAATTGGATAGACAATGATAATTACACGTTTATCGCTTTCGTTTTTAATAAAAATTCAGTGCATGTCCGTTAATGGACGTAATTTTATGTTCTTTATGTCAAACATTCATAAATACACTCACACACTTGCACTATATATATATATATATATATATATATATATAATATATATATATATATATATATATATATATATATATATATATATATCTATATATATATAGATATATATATATATATATCATATATATATATATATATGATATATATATATATATATATATATCTATATATATATATATATATATATTTTATATATATATATATATATATATATATATATATATATATATATTATATATATATATATCATATATATATATAGATATATATAGTATATATATATATATATATATATATATATATATATTATATATATATATATATATATATATATATATATATATATATATATATATATATACTATATATATATATATATATATATATATTAGTACTTTTTTCATTCCACCCTCAGCTGGCTGAATTCTGGTCCATCTTTCGGCACCCGTGACCCTGACACTTATGACATTAAATGACCGTGGGACTTGTGACGCCAGATAAATGCTTTTAAACATTAAAAGACATTAAGACGCATAAAATTAGGTTACGTCTCTCTCTCTCTCTCTCTCTCTCTCTCTCTCTCGTCCTTCATAATAGAATTCCAGAAATGTTTTTTTTCTTCAGTTGACGAAACTTTTAAGCATATTCATGACATTCTTATCCAGAATTCCAGCATCAAAAACAGCCAATCCCATAAATTCATGCAAAACATTTTCCTTTTCATAAAGATGCCAAACGCCAGCAATATTTTTGCGAAAGGAATTGGATTCCAGTCGGCGGTGGGAATTTATTCTAAGGTAAATTATTCTGCTGACTTTTCTTGTAGGAAATAAAATACCTTATGAGCCTTTGAACCTTAATATTCGGACGAGTCAGTTCGTGAGATTTAGTTCGGGATAGTTTGTTTATCTAGATTCTGAGGGGCAGGTGTTCATTTCCCCATCGGCTGTGAGTTTTATCTGTCCTTTATCTCTACTTCTCATCCTCTATGCAAAGGCCATGTTCAAAAAGAGAGAGAGAGAGAGAGAGAGAGAGAGAGAGAGAGAGAGAGAGAGAGAGAATCGGCAAACATTCATTGACTTAAAAGAATATTACTGCGCTTGTTGTAATTCACTGCGGAATATTTCTGAACTAAAATCTGTGAATTTGGGCTGCAATTAAAGTCTTTTCTTTATATTTGAGAACAATACTTACTTTGTAAGTTTCTGTTCTACTGAATATGATAGTATCGTAATCAGATTTTCCAGCAGCAGGAATTCGAGATCAAGGCTTATCTTGGTCCATTTCTCCAATTGTCGTCTTTTCATGTAAATAAAGCTCAAGATAAGAAATTTCATTCATGGCATCCTAATGGATGCGTGGGACCGTCATCAGCCGTTGTCTCTGAAAAGCAGGTGTTCAGTGTCCCTGGTATCGACTCTGAATTCCACAATTGTCTGACGATCATTTCCTCAGCTACGACGCTACGTGAAGCCTCCACTGTTAAATTAGATACTGATTGTTACATTGCCAAAGATATCTGTGACAGTTGAGCTATTATGGAATTGTTAAGGCATTTACGGGATATCCATAAGTGTTTAACAATGCATGTAGGAAACTTTTGATCGGTAAGATTTCATATTTCCCTCTGTGCATGTTTTAGCTACAAATGCTAATAATTATCATCATTCTGCGCGCCAGTCGTCAAAGCAACAAGACCTTATTGGGTTTTCAATTACCTAGGCTAACTGTTGATACTACATACATACACACACACACACACACACACACACACACACACACACACACATATATATATATATATATATATATATATATATATATATATGTGTGTGTGTGTGTGTGTGTGTGTGTGTGCGTGTTTCTGTAGTGTATTTGTGTATGCTTATATATTTGTACAGGGTGTCCATAAAGTCCCAGTACCATTCTGAGCAATAATACTTGTAATAGTACTGGACTTATGGACACCCTTTATGACATTCGATTTCACCGAATCATAGATATTCATTTGTCAATAGGAGAAAACACTTCTGAAACCAACACTGGTAAAAGCCACAGATGCACAGGCCTACTTATCAGATATATAAAACGTGAACAGGAAACACAAGATGTCTTTATAAACTCGGTGTCATTCAGGATGAAGATAAAATTCGCTGGATAAACTGGACAAGCAATTAAACGAAATGATGCCTTCACATCAGTAAGACTCTCCCTCCTTCGGGGACATTAATTCATTATGCCCTTTTATCCTGAAATAACTATTCCTATAACTTCCACTGATATCCACTTTCAATATCTCTTAAATATCATAATGAGCATAATTCTTGTATGTCCTCCTTTCAATGGGCGGGTTAATGACTGGTTTGAATCACTGCTCTCCAAAATCCTTTACGCCTCTAAATACCCCATTTTACCCACCAGAAGTACCCTTCAATCTCCCATGAAACCAAATTAACCCGGCGGGCCTTCTCAACATCCATTGTCCATTAAATTACGGTAACGACCAAGAAAGTCCTTCACTAAGAAATAAAAAAAAAAAATGTTACAGGCTATTTCTGTGACCCTCATTTTGGGGGTTACGGTGGGGGTCATATTCAATGATGGAACAAGTGATTTTGACACCAGAGGATTTTCTCGTTTCAAAAGGAGGTTTCGTGTGGTAGTTAAATTTATGTTGACTTCTGAAGTTACTGGCCCCCATTTACAATTGGGGAGAGGGGCGGGGGGTTGGCCTGGTGTTCAGTGAGCTTTCGGGTGATTCGCGGACCTGTCACACTTCAGCTGAATACCGCTGAACTCAGCCGTGATGACCCTCCTGGTGAGGGCGCAATAAACTACGAAGTTTTTTTTTTTTTTTTTTTTTTTTTTTTTTTTTTTTTTTTTTACAATTCGTTGAAAAAAAAATATAATTACCCTGAATATTCTCCTCAAATATGTGATTATTTATTCATCAACCCTTCGGGAGATGGTTTAAATAAATTGAAGCGCTAACTTTTCTTATTATTATTATATAGAGGAGACAAAAATCAGTCTGAGAGAGAGAGAGAGAGAGAGAGAGAGAGAGAGAGAGAGAGAGAGAGAGAGAGAGAGAGAGATAATTTATTGATAGCTTTATGTTTATTTCTAAGTGCAAGATGCATGAAATTCCATATAATCTTCTAGCAGAAGGCGAAATGTTGATTATTTCTTAAAGCCAGTATGTGATATCTCTCTCTCTCTCTCTCTCTCTCTCTCTCTCTCTCTCTCTCTAACTACCAACTCCAACAAACACATGCACACAATCCGATAAAAATGAAGCTTTCATATAAATGCAAAATAAATAGCTATTTACATGCAGATTATAAAATAGAATTTTATTTCTAGATTAACATCAATAGATTGATTTAGAATAGTAGCCCAAATGAAGCTGGTGTCATGCCATAAATACCAAATGTTTAGTTTCCACATTTTGTATAATAGTATAATCTGGACATTTCGACATTCTGTATTAATCTCCCACCGAGACACTGATATAACGTTGATATCGCTATTGCTCTGAGATTAAAGGCGATATATCGCGTTGGAAACGTTTCACCCAGGAAATGTTTTTCAATTTCAGCGTCCTTCAGGGGTTTTCAATGCGATGCTGAGGTATTGAATCGCCTTCGCTCAAGTGACTGCAAAACATCCTCATTTCTGGTGTGGTTGAGGATTCGCCCTTTTCTCGAGTTTTCACTTCCTTCCTTCTTTCTTTCTTTTTCTTATTCGTAATTCCTGTTTGGTTGCCCAGTATTCCTAGGAAAACGGGACGATATATGTATTATATATATATATATATATATATATATATATATATATATATATATATATATATATATGAATTTTTATCACTCGTTGGCCTAGTCGATAATGTCACTGGAGTCCTGATTACTCCTCACCTCTCCGGGCGGCATATTTCCCAAGTCTGGAAGAGTTTAGGGAGGGTGGGGAAAATTAGGACCAATCAAAGCGCGTGGAGCTGATCCATGACGTCACATGCCACGCCTCTTAGCTACACTCGGTCTCATAGCCATTACTGCCAGTCACAGTGCTGAAGAAAAATGTACCCATTTCACAATTTACGGCTTGCATGACCTATACATTTTAGTCAGATATATCTAAACATAGTGCAACACTAATTCCTGCTCGAAAGTCGATATTTACTGCATAAATAATATTTTGCATTGCAAGTTGCTAAATTATACACTTAAAAATGTGTGTTTAATGGCATTTATATAGAGCTTTGATGACACATGGGACGAATCAAACAATATACAGATGGTAAAACTGCTGGTATGCTAAAAATGATAGTATATGACCTGTAATTAGCACTACAAACTTCAGTCAGGAGGCCAAGAACTTCGCGGCACTTCGACTCCCATCAAGAATCTTGGACTTTGAAAGTGACGATATGAAAAGCATGGAACAGGCGTTACTGCCTGTTGTTTCAGGATATAAAACGGTATTATGTACAGAACTAAAATAATGATTGCCTTATGCTTAAAAAAATGTGGAGGATACAGTTTTGATGAGTAATTTATGCGCCCCGTAGAGGGAGAGTGCAATGTAGGTACTTCTCAAGGTTCTATGCAGCGTTCTTTCGGCGCCTAGCTGCAACTACTTTCATTCATTTTACTGTTACCTCCGTTCATATTCTTTTTCTTCCATCTTATTGTTCATCCTCTCCTAACGATTGCTTCATAGTGCAACTTCTTTGAGGTTTTCCTCCTGTAACACCTTTCAAACCTTTTACTGTCAATTTCCGTTTCAGCGCTGAATGGCGTGGCCTTAATTGCCCCAGCGCTTATCATAAGGCCAAAAATCTATATGTAAAAAAAAAAAATTAAAAAATGTATGCACTTAATTGAGCTTGGATGAAAATATTAGTATACTCATATACTACCGTTGTCCCTGTTTTATAATTAATACATGTTGAATATTTGGTCAGATTTTCTGTTGGAAGAGTTGGAAAAAAGTGTCATTCATATTTTACTTTAAAGCATATCGCAGTTCTAATGGATTTATGCATCAATTCTGCTATAGATCAGCTTAGTAAAAAGTCTACGTAACTCCGTAAATAGGTAGTATTCTGTACTCCTATAATTGCCAAAAGTATTACATATAATGAAATATTCATTTGGATTCTTTGCACACAATGAATGACAAGTACGAAAGGTTTGCTACGAATATTAAATAAATGAAATAATCAGTCTTTTCTTTGTACACAATGACTTTTAACCAAAAATCACGTAAGGGCTTGCTAAAAATATTAAGTACTGAATTATATTATCACTTTTTATTTGTTTGTACACAATGTATGAAAAGTAAAAATCAAAGCAAAAAAAAATTCAATAAAAACCGTTTTATGTCTTTGTACACAATGAATGACATGGACCAATCAGGTAAAGACATCTGGAAGGTTTTATGAAACGGAATCCACCTCAAAAAGGAAATTTTTTACTACAACTTTATCAAGTACACCTTGAAAAACAACCGTATTCAGATTAGCTACTGACAGGATGAGTTTGTCACGTAACTATATTTGGTTACAGTAGGCTAACTTAGATCGCCAAAACAACAATACCGTAGGTTTCCTTAGGTTTCCTTTAGAGCACATTAGCTCTTGAAATAATTTGATGAATGGTACTCTGTCCCTGTAAACAGTAGGGACTATATCAGTCCGATTCCTGTTCACGGCCTAATAATGACCAGTATATTGCTTTTATACAATGCCCCGTAATGTGCTTTACTACGAAAATAGCATATCATCCATAGAAATCCGTAATGTAAGCCTACTCCTCTCTATTTTCCCCTACAAACAGGTCAGATACCATCATTTTTACCATCTTGTATATTGTTTGGTTCATCCCATGAGTTATCGCAATTCTTTATAAATGGCTTTAAAAATGCATTTTCAAGTATGTAATTTAGAAATTCGCGATGTGAAAATATTATTAACAGGAGGGAGAAGCCAATAACGCATAATATATTTCACAGTGTATCTCATTTGAAGAATATATTGTTATTAAATTAGTGCTGCATTATGTTTAGATATATCTAACTAAAATGTATAACTCATTCAAGTCGTAAACTGTGAAATTGAGAAAGAAAGAATTTCTTCGCATCGTGACTGGCAGCAGTAATGGATATAGTACTGGAGAGGGAGCTAAAAGGCGTGGCTTGTGACGTCATGGATCAGCTCCACACGCTTTGATTGGTCCTAATTTTCCCCATCCCTAAAACTCTTCCAGACTTGGGATGAGTTTGTCACGAAATTATTATCAGCTAAAAAATTCCCCTTCGGTTAACAACATATGAAAATGTATTCATTCCGAGGTTAGAGCGAACTGGATATTAAAGGACATTTGTAGCTCTCTCTCTCTCTCTCTCTCTCTCTCTCTCTCTCTCTCTCTCTCTCTCTCTGAGAAGTGAACTGAAACAGTCAGTCGGCTTCTCCATCAGCAGTAGGGAATGACTAATAAGTTCTCGCATGATGACATGTTAACGAAGTCGTGGATTATCTCCGGTCTTCAACCGAATGAGATCCAGAAACAAATAACCTTTGGGGGGTCTTGTGGATTATTAATTTAGGGTCTCTTAAAGTGAAGACCGCGGGAGAGGCATTTCTATACGTCGCTGCGTCTCAGATCCGTGAAAAAAATTGAGGTGAAACGACTTGACGATGACCATATACTTTATGGACGTGATAAACATCTACCACTTAAAAGAGGGAATGTTATATGAGTCAACAACTTGAGGGCTACTTTAGAAGTAGCATAGAGTTCTAAATTCCGGTGGTTGCCGGAAAGAAGCGTCACCTGGTCCAGTTGTCTGGGTATTTTCGATGGCCAGTTAAACACAAATGAGAGATGCAGTTCCCGATCGGAGACAGCCGTGGCTGTATCACTTAAGATTTTCATACTGAGAATGGCGTGAACGAACCTTTTGTTCAATGAGGAAGTGTGTGACATTTGTTGCTTTGGCAAAGGACCTGCTTTAGGAACTATTACGTTGCACATAGTAATAGAATGACCTAAGGGACACTTGTAGGACACCAGCAGACCACTAACCTAACCTCAGTGACTTGTGGCTTTTCCTTTTGAATGGAACTGAATCACTGGAAAACAAGTATGGTTTGGAATCAGAGTTGAAAATGTTCAGTTGTCCTCTTTATTCACTGAAAAATGTCAGTATCTCTAGCTTAAATAACGTCTAATGCTATTTTTGTACTCGTTTATTTGGGCGTGTACGAGCACGCAGAGGCAAACACACACAAAAGAGAGAGTGAAAGAGAATGTGTTTGTTAATAACCAACCGAAGGAAAATAATTTTTCTATTGAATTCAATTTACTGCCTCTGAGAGACAAAAAAAAAAAAAAAAAAAAAAAAGGGAACAATCACCGAACTAACTTCATTAACGAATGTGACATCTTGAAGTCATCATTCATTACCAATTTTTGTTTGCACGACGACAAGTGTGTCTAAATACGAGAGCGTCTGTTGCCAGACTAGAAGACAAACAGTGAGCTTTTTGAGAAGCAATACTGAAAGTAGCTGCTGCAGGAAACTTGGACCATTTCTCTCCCAACTTCTTCAGTTGGTGTCAAACCCTTTGACGTGATCACTTCATTTGATGGAAGGAGTCAGTTTTGTTTCTGAAGAGATTTTGTCGCCGTCACCGGGCTCCTTTGAGTTTCCTCACTGGAATTTCTGTTATATTTATGCTAGGTACTTCAGGCCCTATGTAAGGCTCACTTAGATTCTTCATATTAATTTGTGATTATTAGTTCAACGGAGAGTTAAGAATTTTAGTGGACTTGAAAATGGAATATATCATTTAGGCCAAAGGCCAAGGACTGGGACCTATGAGGTCATTCAGCGCTGCAAGGAAAAAGGAGAGTAGGAAGTTTTGAAAGGAAAATCTCGCAGTTGCACTATGAAACAATCGTTAGAAGAGGGTGGAAAGTAAGAAGGAAGAAAGAGAACATGAACGGAGGTATAGTAAAAGGAATGATAGGGGGTGCAGCTAGGGGCCGAGGGGACGCTGCAAAGATCCTTAAGTAATAGCTACAGTGCACCGCATGAAGTGCACTGTCGGTGCTACCCCTCCTACGGGGAGCGGACTTGAGAGAGAGAGAGAGAGAGCTTTACCTTGATAAACTGCATCATATTTCTGTCATGATATGCAATTGCATTCTGTAGTGGATGGCTTTCGTTTTCATTACCTGAGGTGCATAATGAGCGAGGTAATGTTACCATAAAGCAGAGGGATATGAGTTGGACATGTTTAATTCACATGTAGAAATATGCATTTTTTGGTTCAGCGGTGAGAACCTATGAATCGAAAGGTGGATCTTTAATAAACATGGTTGCTCGTCATGTTCATGTTTACTTCTCTTTCAAAAATAAAAGAATGTCCAGTAGAGGGAAAGTAAACTGAGATGGTCTGGACATCTAAAGAGACGAGAGGAAGACCACCCGATAAGGAAGGTGATGGAGATGGGACTACCAGGTGGGAGAAGGTTAGGTAGACCAAAATTGCGATGGATTGACTGTGTGAAGAGAGATATGAGGGAGTTGAGATTGAGCGAGGAGGATGCGCTGGACCGAAGGAGATGGAAGAATGTGTTGAGAACCATTACAGCGACCCCAATAGGGACAAGTTTTGTAGAGAAAGAAGAAGAAGAAGAAGTTCAGAAGAAAACTTGACTTAGTAAATTCTAAATATTCTTGTGTTGAAACTTCTTAAAAAAGACGTGGATAAAATAAATTAAGAATAATGCACGAATACGTGAATGTATGTATATGTAGCTATTTATAGTATATACAAATAAGAAGAGAGAGAGAGAGAGAGAGAGAGAGAGAGAGAGAGAGAGAGAGAGAGAGAGAGAGTAGAAGCCACAGTAATGACTTAAAAGAAAAAGATACAAGCACTTTCATGATGTTACAGTTACGATTTCAGTGTACCTTAACATATGTATTTATGCATACACACACACATTATATATATAAATCCCATAACTCCTTCAAGGCACAGCTCCTAGCAACAAAAACCCCTCATGAATAAAAAGAAGTCCCCAGCAACTTACCAAAGGTCCTCCGAGCGAGACGTCCCTGTGTTGTCCCACACAAGCAACGCCTCAAGGGCTTCTGTTCCTTTCTCTCATCTGCTTCTGAGTCTTCCTCTAGGCGATTTCGAGTGCCACTTGAGGGTGATGAGCAATATTGTCTCGGGAATAGTCTTGTGATCCTAAATATGCACTCACAGTGTTCTTTTAGCTGAGTCTGTATTGTGATATTTTTTATATTTTTTTATGAAAGTTAGGACTGTGTTTGGAACTATTTGGGTAATAATGTCTTCATATAATTAGTACTACGGCTGCTAGCATTGTAATTACTTTAAATCAAAATAATAAAGTCCACTCAAGTTTACTCAAAGCTTTATTTCCTGTTGAATATATAATTATCAAATCATTCAAAATTTGTTTATTTTTGGTATTATTATAATCTCCTTCTAAGTAGAAATGCATCAATGCATTGGTATGTATTATATTGAAAAGTGAATCAGATTTCATACCGGCATTGCGTGATAGATTTTTATAACAATGTTGAGTCATAATAAATCGTTTTATACAAGCACTGACATCCCTCTCCCGACTGCTGTGGAATATCCTCCTTCAGGGTTTTGTTTCCTTCCTTTGTACTTTGGGATTAGTTGGCATGTATTTTCGGTCGCTTTTTTAAAAATTTATTTGTTATTTAATTTCTCATTATTTTTTCCTTACAACACATATATATATCTACACTCATACACACGTGTATATTGTTAAATAAATTCTTATGTTAAACAGGATATGTCTCAAGTTTTAATTGGCTTTTCATATATATATATATATATATATATATATATATATATATATATATATATATACGTATATATATATATATATATATATATATATATATATATATATATATATACACTATACATATATATATATATATATATATATATATATATATATATATATATATATATATATATATATATATATATATATGACTGGTAAAAAGTTTGTTACAACAGAATTCCATCTAATAAAAGAAGCCCATAAAAAGACCAAAATATAGAGAGAAAAATACTATATTTCAGAGACTGATGTCTCCCTCTTCAGGTAGATGAATGAGAAAACTTTACAGAAAAGGTGGTATTTATACCAAGAGATCTATCCCATAGGTAAGCCAATTTAGGTCACTCCCCCGCTGATAATCATCCTTTAATCTTCTTAAGCGTTGGTTGAATGAAAATCTTGTCGATCACATCTGAAACCCATGCTCTTGAGATGTTCATTACCTGCCTCTCTTTATTAACCGGCCGATTCCATCATTTGACTCTTGTAACGGCAGTTGCTGCTATAAATTATATGTGACAAATTCCAGTTTATTCTATGGTTAGTTTCATTTATATGGTTGAAAATAGCTGAGTTCTGTTGTCCATACCTAACTGACCGTTTGTGTTGTATTAATCTCTGGGGAAGTGATTTTCCTGTAAATCCGATGTAAGATTGGTCACAGTCCTGGCATGGGATTGCGTAAACACCTGTGTCCCTGGGGATGTCATTTGTTGGACGTTTGGGTAAGTAAATGCAAAAAGGGATAGATTCTCCGAGGATCTGAGTCACCGTCTAATCGTGTCCAGGTGTGTAATTTTTATTTATCGTTGTATATGCGTGTGTGTGTGCATGCATGTGTGCGCAAGTGTGATAGTTTATGGGTGGGGTGTTTGTACATGAGAGAAGAAAGGAGGCTTTGTATATATATATATATATATATATATATATATATCTATATATATACACTGAATGAAGAAATCTTTGATAGACAAAAAAAGAAGTGAAATAAAATAAGGCAAAACCACTAACCAGTATGTACCGTAACATGAAATTTGCCAGAGTAATAATAAAAATATATATAAAAAAAAAACACTCACGGTAGACAACCAAACTCGAAGAAATGGCGCCAGAAAAAAGATTACGGAAAAAATCGACCAAAACAAAACTCGGGAAGCAAAATAGAACAACAGCGACCGAAGAAGAGATTTCCCTCCACCTCAAGACATCACCGACTTTCCTTTTGACTTTTGCTCAGAAAGGCCAAGTTTCCGAATTTGTTTTCCTTCCAAAAAAGATTCCAGGATTTATTTCCTTCTTCCTTCTCTCCAGTGTCTTGCTCAGGGCATGTTCAGGGTCATTTGTTGGCAGTGGCACATAGCGCTTGGCTTTCAGATGCCCCCCCCCCCCCCCCCCCCCACCCCCATAAACCCCCCAGCCCTTCAAACTCCCCCCCCCCCCCCCCCAAAAGCCCCCCCCCCCCCCCCCCCCCCATTTTTTTCGTGAGCTGGCAAACTGGCTTTTCTGGGAATGAATTCCCCCCCCCAAAGTTCTTAAAAATTTCGGAGCTTTCGACTTCCTTCTTTCCTGAAGGGCGCAGGCCGTGAATTGTTACTTATTCATTTCTGGATGGACAGAAATGGAAGTATATGAGACGACTTTTTTGTATGTTTATATATTTTCAAATATAGAGAATGTGGATTGGGAATTATAGTATATATATATATATATATATATATATATATATATATATATATATATTGTGTGTGTATGTGTGTGTATATGTGTGTATTACATTACACACACACAGACACACACACACACACACACACATATATATATATATATATATATATATATATATATATATATATATATATATATATATATATATACATATATATATAAATATACATATCTTAAATCATTCATCTTCTTCAGAATCTGCGAGAGTAATCCTGTCTTCCCAGCCCATTCATTCCGCGAGGCAACTTACAGGATGAACCTTTCCTTCCTTTAAGGGTAATGAATTGCTCCCCTTCTCAAGGGAAGACGAACAGAAATCCAGGATGTAAAATTACTCACGTCCTCTTTCTCTCATTTACTGAGTTGGACTCTCACGGAAGATTGCACTATGTCTGTTGTACATCTGTATTTCTTCTTTACTGAGCTTTCCACTCTGATTGAAATTGATTTCCCTCATCCCAGGAGTGATTGGTTATTAGGGCTCTCTTAATGACTATAATTAATGAAGTCGGTGATTATCTCTGGCTGTCAGCCGGATAGGATTCGTATCTGAAATTTCTAAGATGCTAGAGGGTATCGGTCCTCATATTTTGTTCCTTAAGATTTTCCCATCGAAGGCCAGTCATATATGTATGTGTGTGTGTGTGTGTGTGTGTGTATGTATGTGTATACAGTAGGCCCCCTGTATTCGCGTTTTCTCGGATTAGTTGACTCACACATTCGCAGAATTGTCTCTGGAACAAATTCACCTAGTCGCGGCATTTTTCTATGAGAAATATCCACAAATTCCTGTTTTTTTTATCAATTTCTTCAGAAAATGCCCTTTTTGTGATAAAACTATTAAAAACGAAGTATAAAAACTTTTTGAGGGTTTTACTGGAGTTTTAACCACAAAATAGGCCATTTTAAGTATCTTTTATTCTGGTTCCAGCTATTTACAGGGGTTTTGGTACTATTATATATATATATATATATATATATATATATATATATATATATATATATATATATATCATACATATATATATATATATATATATATATATATATATATATATATATATATATATATATATAATATATAGAGGGTCCAGGAATCCACCAAACATAGTGCAGAATATTTTATTAGGAACGTTTCATACTGCTTCAGAGTACATCTTCAGCCTGTAATTATAAATTGTGACAATTTAATTAATAATAAAATAATACATTAAGACTAAAATATCAAGATAATAAGTAATTAAAAACCTTAGAGAACATTTAAAACAAGCAATAGACTAAAACTTTAAGAAATAGTTAATTAAAATTTACAGAAACATTTAAAACAATAATGAGAGGACAAGTACCCTAAGTACAATAGAGAAGGGAATGATTTGAAAACACAGTTCGGCCCAGATCTCAGTTATGCTCAATACAACGTGGCAGCAGCCACGTTTGCATTTAGAGAAGGAACCAGTCGTTGATGTATAATGACTCAAGTGTCGTTAAGTGTCGTTATTATATATATATAAATCGTTAACAATATCGTCAGTTACTAACTACAACAACATCAACAACAACAAAAATAACAATAGAAAATACAGAGTCGTTTTCTCTGCAGCATCCATTCATTCCGCACTCATCTCCATTTCACCCTCGAAATCCAACGAGATAAGCTTTGAACCAGCAGAATATTCGAGAGGGAGAGGGGGGGGGGGGGGTTGTTTCTGTGCGCAATTCATGGCGAATGTGACAGCGGATTAGATTCCCTATTTTCATAAGCCTCCTCTCGCCTTCGTCAGCTAATCCGCGCATACGCGATAAGCGAAGATTCATTTCTCCCGTCGAGTCTGTTTTCTATTGTGGGAAGTGATACAGCTGCAGGATTTTCGAGGGGAAAATTGAAAACATCTAAAGATCAAGAGAGCGAAAGAGGGAGGGGGTAGTGGGGGGAGGGGGAGGGTGTGTGAAAGTGGCAGGGCTTTATTTTATGTAAGGTTTAAAGATAAATAACAGGGAATGACTGCTTTTAAACGTTTCGGTTTGACATCATGTGGAGGAACGATCGTAAAGATTAAAAGTGTGAAGCTTTTTTAGAGAGAGAGAGAGAGAGAGAGAGAGAGAGAGTGTTTGTGTGTGTTCATATAAAATATCTGACATACAAATCTCCACAAAAAATGTCCTCGATAATCTTAACATTTCACCATTAAGATAATCCAAGAAATAAAATTTAAACAAACATGACATCAACTACATCATTCAAAAGTAACACACCTCTTCAATGATAAGGAAAGGAATATATTCCCTTATTACTGATCAAGGAATAATATGAATAAAGAGAATGGTCAAACACATGAGATTGGGAAGACTTGTCATTCGAAGTTGTCAGTAGCGCCGTCTTTGTGACACTAAGGCGACTAAGCGATATTGGAAATTCTCTCTCTCTCTCTCTCTCTCTCTCTCTCTCTCTCTCTCTCTCTCTC
>NC_061105.1:43737311-43752311 GCF_015104395.2 Macrobrachium nipponense | reverse complement strand
ATACAAGACAAAGCTAATCCAGTCCACTCTGCTTTCTAAAAATCCTTCTGTTGTGTTTGGTCCATTAAAGCTATTTAATATCATTGCCTGAATGGCTTTATATATAGACTACAAATTCATAAGCATTATTATTAATTGAGAGTATTTCCATTCAAATGTCGGAGATGATTACAGCATCCATCGGTGAGGTTAATATAGTTTTAATGTCATTTGCATCTCGCTATTGTACCTGGGATAACACAAACACCAAAGACCATTAGCTTTTGGGGGGATTTGTTTCTGTCGAAATGAAAAAAAAAAAACTTGTAGGGGAGATTTTTTTTAGCGGATATTTATTCTTTTAATTGTCGAACAGTCAGCGGAGGTTAGACGTAAATTTTGAAGATTTTTTTTTATTTTCTTGAGATTTTATTTTAATCATTTTGAGATTTAAGTCGTGGTATAAATATATATAAATACACATTTAGTCTTTGTTTTAAGAAACTCGTCCTCGATGTGAATACTCAGAGTAATATATATGTTATTTATTAAATAGACGAATGAATAAATGAGTAAATAAAGTTGCTTTTGTTATTGTATACACGTCAAAAACATTTAGAATATATACATGTATGTATGTATATATATGTATGTATGTAATATAATATATATATATATATATATATATATATATATATATATATATATATAATATATATATATATATATATATAATCTGTGTGTGGTGGGTGTGTGTGTGTGTGTGAGAGAGAGAGAGAGAGAGAGAGAGAGAGAGAGAGAGAGAGAGAGAGCAAACATCTGGCTTTTTAGTGTCATTTCTTTTCTTTCGTTTGTCTTTCATGATTCATTTTTCTCCCTTATCCCCCTTCTCCATTTTTGTATATTTCTCTTTATTCTTTTGGTCAAGATCAGTGTTGTTCTCCCACTTTTCTTTTGACTTTCGGTATACTTGATTTGCGGCTTTTGAATATATTCCTGAAAAACAGTTAAATGTTAAATTCTATACATTAACGTTATTATGCCGTTAGTTCTTATACATGGAAATATAAAAGTTAATTGCGTATGCATATAAATAACAAAAGAATTGAGACACAATTATGATTTAATTGAGACAATCATAATTTAATTTCGTATGCATATAAATAATGAAACACAATTGAGAAAATTATAATCTAATTGGGGGACAATTAAAAATTAAGTGCTTTGTGTGCGTGTGTCGTGTTTTTGTGCGATGTCGGCTTCGGAGCCGCAACCTAAATCCAGGATGCCTCTTCAAAAATCAGCCCAATATGTAAAGTGTTTAAATCTTAAAAAAAGTACCAACTTGCGGGATAACACAAATATGAAAAATATATATAATTTATTTTTCATTCTTTATCGCATAGCTTCTTGTGGGGAAACGGCCATATACGAAACGTTTGTGATTTTGAAACAGGACGACTTATGCGAAAAGATATGAATATGAAACGTTCTTCATCTGTAAGACAGGAATCCTCTGTGGAAGAGCAGAAACAAGGTATATAGAATAAGAGAGAGCAGAAATATGAAATGTGTATCGTTTTTAAGATAAGACGCTTTTTTTTGCGTAAATATAAAAATATGGATGGTGAGGATTTCTTATTCATAACATATACTCTCTGCGAGTAATGAAAACTCAATGTGCTGTATATTAAAAAATCCGATTCATCTACATATTCATTTTTATTTAATAACGAGAGAGAGAGAGAGAGAGAGAGAGAGAGAGAGAGAGAGAGAATGTATTTTCTATTACACAGAATATAAAACAGCAACTGATTCATAGCAAGAAAAACACAAAAGGTTTTATGAAGTGAATGTGACTGCCAGTTCTTTGAGAAAAATTTAGTTATATGAACTATTTCTTTTATATTATTTTTCTCTATTCACATAAAAGGCACACAGGAATTGTTCATGGAAATGGAAAGAATGATTGGGACAATTTTGTAATTCAATATTGAAAATTTTTATTGAAATGATTTAATTATTAAACACACACACACACACACACACACACACACACGCACACACACACATATATATATATATATATATATATATATATATATATATATATATATATATCTATATATATATATATATATATATATAGGTAGGTGTGTGTATGTGTGTGTGTGTGCGTGTATATATATATATATATATATATATATATATATATCGATATATGTATATATATATACATATATCTATATATATATATATATATATATATATATATATATATATATATATGTATGATATAAAGGTTTTTTATGGATTTATCACGTTCCGAACTTTCGTGATTCAGCTATGCATATATGTACATGTATATATATCCTAGTATGTACACAACTTCTTCCTGAGTCGACTGTGTAATAACATGTTTATTAGGACGATAATAAGTGATCGAATGAAAAAAAATAACTTTCTTACGCTGTTACCTTTTTTTCTTTATTAGTTTGGAAGCAACATATCCATCCATCCTTCATTATATCACTTATATTTTTTCCCAGAACTTCTACAAAGTTTTTCTAAAAAAGAATATCATCAGGGTACACTCTGACCCGAGGAGAGCACACAGTATTTTAAACCGCTAAATTGAAATATGTGAGCGTTTTGAAACGGATATGCAAATTTCGTATAAGTCCAAACTTATTCCCCCTAATTGTCGGTAAAGCATATTTGAGTCTAATTCATTTCAAATCAATTTATTCCTCTCATCAATATTTTGTAAACACTATGAAGAACTGGGAAAAGCGACTCAAGGTTTGGACGTATCCAGGCGGAAGGAAACGCACCTCCCTTCAGAAGAATAACGAAATGGAAGATTTGATCAAGAATTAATCTCTTCTTCTAAATATATTCACCCCAGCGAGAGAGAGAGAAAACGTCGTTTCCATAATAGCTTTTCAATTTTATTTTCGCGTTTCCTTTCCCTCTTTCTTTTCGTTGCATAAGCATAAAAGCCCTAATATGGACAAAAAAAGGAGAGCAGAGAACGAAAAAAAAAAAGGAAAAGTTTTGGAACAGAATCGTATCATTGAGGATTTTACCTTTAGGAGACTTTCTTGGTCGTTGGAAGAATACGGATCTCGAGAGAGTATTGGAACGAGGAATTGGTAATCGGTTCTTTGTTTAAGTCTTGCTCTTCCTTACTATGGCAATTCTTTCTTTCTTATTCCATTTCTACTTTTGCTGTTATGCATAGAGAAGCTGGGCTGGGCAGAAGGAAAGAAGCTGATGGAAATGTCAAAATACGACAGGTTGAACAATTTGCCAAACTCCCGTTCACAGGTCCATTAAAACTCACGTTTCGTATAGTCACTCAAAAGTTTTAGTCTGTGAAATGACCAAGTTTAATTCACGATTATTTTACTCATTTATTCTGTATCAGTATGATGAAATATTTTTCAAATTGCCTTTAGTTTTGCAGTTTATCAAATAACCATTAACTGCTCTAAGTTTAGTCGAAAACCCTTCTTTTTCTGTGCAGTAAAAAAAGACCTATTTTCCCACCTATTTTTTTTGATAGTCTGTCTTCAGACGAACTTTCGCGTCGTGAGGCGCAAAGTATTGGGATGTTGGTATAAAGTCTCTCAACTCTGGAGAAGGACTTCATCGATCTCATGCGAGAAGAGTCCAGCGGCTTGAGATTTGGCTTTGTAATCCTCGTGTCCTTCCCTGCCTCCAACGTTTTGGCAAAGTCCCTATCCCCCTTCCCCCCCCCCCCCATCTCTCTCTCTCTCTCCTGTGTATATATATATGTGTGTGTGTGTGTGTGTGTGTGTGTGTGTGTGGGTATGTATCTATGTATATACATGTAAATTTACATATATATATATATATATATATATATATATATATATATATACATCATATATATATATATATATATATATATATATATATATATAGATACATATATATACACATATATATATATATACATATATATATATATGTTTGTACTATACATACATACGAAGCCTAAAAGGACCTCATTTAAACAGGATAGTTCTTGACGGAGATTTTATTTATGTAATCTCCTTATTACAAACAATCCTGTTTAAAGAAGGTTCTGTTAGTCCTTAACAACACACACACACACACACTATATATGTATAAATATATATATATATATATATATATATATACATATGTGTGTGTGTGTGTGTGTTTAAATGTAATCACGCCAACAAGATATAAACATATAAAACTTTCTAGGTCACTGGATTTCAATAACCGCCAAGAGGTGATCGCCTTTTCCTTTTATTTTGGATGATTTTTAGTGACAGATCTCTTAAAAACCTCAGTATCTTTTTAAAAGCTTCTGTCTTTAGCCTCGCGACCTCTTCCATTTTTGAGAAGCAGCTCTGAGAAGAGAAAAGTCTGTTTTAGTAACAAAAGCTTTCGAAACTTGCAGGCCTGCAAAACACCCTCCCCCCACGGGGTACCAGACCAAACACCAACCCTCACCCCCCACCACCAGGTGCTAATTAGCTTCGAAAGACGGAGGTCTAAGTCGAAAGAAGTTTCCTTCCGAAGGAGTCATCGACTAGAATTTACTTCTGCTTTTCTTGTCGATCGAATAAAGCGAATTCTCACTCTGTCTCTCTTCCACTCCACGAAAGGAGAGGTCCATTCTTTCAAGACCAGCTTTTCCTCAAGCTGTGAAAGCATTCTCGGATTTAGACTTTCTTTATAAATCGTTTCACTATATTTCAGTCGTGGAAACCATCTTAAAAGCATAAAGGCGCCATCAAACAAATGACTTCCATTTTCCTTTTACGGAAAATAAAACGGAGACTTCTTCGTTTTATTTTCGCAGCTTTTAATTCGCCCAAAATCGTAATCTTGATGATGATGATGATGATGATGATGATGATGATGATGATGATGATTATTATTACTATTGTATGCTGGAAGTAAACCGTCATTTAAACATGTTTTATTGAAAGCAATTACTGCATCAGCTGCGTAATTTTAATTTTAAAAGCTGTTCTCTCTTTTTCTAATTATTGTTTTTCTCATGTTGCTCACCAGTTTAAGCAACAATGAGAAAACAATAATTAGAAAAGTGGAGAAGAACCTTTATACAATTAACGCAGCTGAGGCAGCAATTACTTTTAAGAAAACATATTATTATTATTATTATTATTAGTCAGACATATTAAGATTCTTTTCTTTTCTTCCTAATCCTTCCCCTTCCTAATTACCATATATATATATATATATATATATATATATATATATATATATATATATATATATATCTCCTCAAGGAATCACACCACAAACGTGAAAGTATATTCGATAATTGATCAGTGAGATATTTTACGCCTAAATAGATTTGCTGAAGGAAAAGCAATTTAGTCACAGGAAAATAGAAAGGTGTGTTAAGTAAAATATAGGCACAAAAGTCGTTCATTTTTAAACAGTATTTATCATATTCATGTTTTAAAGAAAAGAGTTTATCATATAGTCTTCATGAAGGAAGGACAGTTTCTCTTTTTATATTTATCGTGGTACTGTTATTGGTAATTGTCTATAAGGGCTGAAGCACGATATAGCATATGGTTGCTTCCAAGAAGTCTGCTACAGACGAGAGAGAGAGAGAGAGAGAGAGAGAGAGGGGCGGCGGTTTACAAGGAATTACAATTATTAGGATGTCTCAAAGACTTGTTAGTCCATCCGAGGTCCGAGGAGACATCGTGTGCTCACCCTATCTCTAGGAGCAGGTTTTACTGTTCATTCACAGTGTCCTAATGATTTTGTCAAGCTTTCTTTTAAACTCTTCCACACTGTTGCTGTTTACAAATTCTGGTGGCAGTTTATTCCACGTGTCGCATATCCTGTATGTGAGGAAGTTCCCGCAATGAGATGTGTTGTATCTCTTCAGTTCTAGTATCCATACTTGTCTGGTTTTCGTTTAACGTAAATAGGTTACTGGCTAATTTTGTTATGCCTTTCAGTATACTGAATGTTTCTATGAGTTGTCATCGCAATCGTCGTGTTTCTAAGCCATACATGTTCAGGCTCTCTGGTCGTCTTTGGTGACCTATTTGCCTGGTGGATGGAATTAACTTTATGTCGTTTCTTAGTGTTGGTGATCAAAACTGTACTGCATATTCAAGATGAGAGAGAGAGAGAGAGAGAGAGGGATACTGTATACCGTTTCAATATAAATACAATTGTAATATGAATATTAAAATTCAGCTTAAAAAATGTTTCCACAGGAAGCTTTTTCGTTCTTCCATTCAGGAGTCAAATTGAATTCTGTAATTCCAAAAATGCAAAAATATCTGTTATTCCGGTTTCACAGATTAATCCTGAATAATAAACAGTCAAATGTACCTTTAATTCATTCTAGTGCTAAAAAGGGACGTCAATTCTTTGAAATTATTTTTCATACCAAGATGATGCATACAGCACAATATGAAGCGAGAAACATATTTCAATTTTCAGTTTTGGGTTTATTCGATTTCCTCTTGATTCACATACAAACAAACAGACAAACGAAAAACAAATAGAATGAAAAGCAACAATAACAACAATAAAAGCCACATATTTGAAGTAGAAGCAAATGTTCAAGATTTTTGAAGTTTTCTAAGTCAACGAAAAATTGATGAAAACTTGACGTAAGAATGGTGAAGTTTTTTTTCTATTTCTTTGCATTAATAGAATTCTTATGATCTGCTCTTCGATAGGGCTTTATTTCTAAGACAGTATGGATATTTCGGAATATTGCAATCCGTAAATACTGCAAGGAATACAGAACTAAATACCTCATTTATGTCAACATTCGCCTCTCCCTTATATTACTACTAATTCAATAAGTTTTGATTTACAGACTTAATAATACTTGAAAATAATACCACATGAACCTTGTGATCTAAATGCACGGGTATTAAATACTTGAATTAAGCTAGCCAGGGAATGAGAATAGTGATAGTAATCTCTCTCTCTCTCTCTCTCTCTCTCTCTCTCTCTCTCTCTCTCTCTCTCACCAGTATTACCTTGATTTGCAAGTGGAATAAACATTATTTTATGTTGTCCGATTTCTCAATTATATTCATTTCGATTGGCACAATGTCTACTTTGGAATATTACCCGAATAAACAAAAATACCATTTTGATTTAATAATTAGAATAAGTATTATTTCCTGTAAAGCACAGATGATGATTCCGAAAGTGATCATGATAATGATAGAAAAAAGAAAATTTAACAGCTTGATTTGGAAAAAGCTTTGACAAGGATAGAGAATGAGAAAATATATTATTCGTACCTCGTTCGAATGTTGCATTTTCGTCCAGAAGCTGGTAAGTCAGTGAAAACGCATCTTCTGTTGACGAAAATCTCTTCATTTCCACAACTCGAGCAACACAATATGCATTGTAATTAAAGTGACAAAATCGAAGGTAAAATGAACGAGTATGTCATCTTGAAACAAGTCTTCATCTACACAGCTGCGCCACCAGTGGCGTTAATTGCATTAGCATACGGTGACAGGGAAGACGAAGCAGAATCAGCTCTCGAAAAACTACTGGAAAACGAACGTCTAAATAAAGGGAGACATTACTCCTGTTTCCTTCCTCTTCATTTAATGTTATGCACGTGACTTCATGACTTTATCGAATACAGTTAACCAGTTCCGTCATTCAAATAGGGTTTGAGCCTCTGTGACGTGGTTGGTTTGGTCTTGGCCTACCACCTCGGTTGCCCCGAGTTCGATTCTCGGGCATTTCATTGAGGGGTCAGAGATGTATATTTCTGGTGATAGAAGTTCACTCTCGACGTGTTTCGGAAGTTACGTCAAGCCGTTGGTCCCGTTGCTGAATAACCACTGGTTCCATGCAACGTAAAAACACCATACAAACAAACAAACAAAACAAACAGGGTTTGATACGGAACCATAATCGGTCCCCCCCCCCCCCCCACCCCCCCCCCCCCCCCCCCCCCCCCCCCCCCCCCACCCCCCCCCCCCCCCCCCCCCCCCCCCCCCCCCCCCCCCCCCCCCCCCCCCCCCCCCCCCACCCCCCCCCCCCCCCCCCCCGCCCCCGCCCCGGAAGAATTGTTTCGCAAAATTCCGTTTAAAATTACATTTATCCTCAAAGGACGAAAAGGATTAGCTCGGTCTCCTGACCAGATATAGCTTGAAAAATGAAGACGCGAATGTTCCGCCGATTCAGAAATAATCATAAATAACCTGAATGTTTCGCATTGCATCGTGACAAAACCCAAACTCACCGACGCATGCAGTACCTCTAAATGAGAAAATGGCGAGGATGATTCCCTCGTGGGCTTCTCCTGATTGAAGCGCTCCGAATTAATAATAGTTTCGTTTCGCCAAATGTCAAACGTCGGATACCGTACTCTTCTCGTACACTCCAGGTCGTGGAACGTTGTTTTAGAATTCCAGGCGTGATTGTGTGTGGCCAGGCTAGTTGATTATGTGTTTTGGGTTTCAGGTGGTAATTCTTGAGTCCTCTCTTCCTGAAAATTCAGGATCGAGGAAGATTTAATTGAGCACACTTGGGCGAAGGTCTTCTTCTTCTTCTTCTTCTTCTTCTTATTATGGTAAAAGACCCTCTTTTAGGCAAATACTCTTTAACAGTATTATTATTATCATCATTATTATTATTTTTTTTTTTGCTCTATCACAGTCCTCCAATTCGACTGGGTGGTATTTATAGTGTGGGGTTCCTGGTTGCATCTTGCCTCCTTAGGAGTCCATCACTTTTCTTAGTATTGCGCCGTTTCTAGGATCACACTCTTCTGCATGAGTCCTGGAGCTACTTCAGCCTCTAGTTTTTCTAGATTCCTTTTCAGGGATCTTGGGATCGTGCCTAGTGTTCCTATGATTATGGGTACAATTTCCACTGGCATATCACATATCCTTCTTATATCTATTTTCAGATCTTGATACTTATTCATTTTTTCCTTCTCTTTGTCTTCCACTCTGGTCTCCCATGGTATTGCGTTATCAGTGAGTGATACATTCTTCTTGATTTTGTCAATCAACTTCACGTCTGGTCTATTTGCACATATCACCCTATCTGTTGTGATACCATAGTCCCAGAGGATCTTTGCCTGATCGTTTTCTATCACTCCTCCAGGTTGGTGCCCGTACCACTTATTGCTGCAAGGTAGCTGATGTTTCTTGCACAGGCTCCAGTGGAGGGCTTTTGCCACTTATTATTATTATTATTATTATTATTATTATTATTATTATTATTATTATTATTATTATTATTTTGGGAAATAAACCCTCTTTTAGGCAAATACTCTTTAACAGTATTATTATTGGGGAAACAAATCCACAGTTATGTAAATGTACATATATTTAGATTTAAAGCAGATTCCCGAAAGCTATCCTTAATGTTTTAAATTTAAATATATGTACATTTACAGATCTGTGGATTTGTTTCTCCATTTGAAGACTCGTGCTACTATGAGGATTTTATTATTATTATTATTATCATTTTTTTTTTGCTCTATCACAGTCACCCAATTCGACTGGGTGGTATTTACAGTGTGGGGTTCCGGGTTGCATTCTGCCTCCTTAGGAGTCCATCACTTTTCTTACTATGTGCGCCGTTTCTAGGATCACACTCTTCTGCATCAGTCCTGGAGCTACTTCAGCCTCTAGTTTTTCTAGATTCATTTTCAGGATCTTGGGATCGTGCCTAGTGCTCCTATGATTATGGGTACGATTTCCACTGGCATATCCCATATCCTTCTTATTTCTATTTTCAGATCTTGATACTTATCCATTTTTTCCCTCTGGTGTCCCATGGTATTGCGGCATCAATGAGTGATACTTTCTTCTTGACTTTGTCAATCAACGTCACGTCTGGTCTATTTGCACGTATCACCCTATCCGTTCTGATACCATAGTCCCAGAAGATCTTTGCCTGATCGTTTTCTATCACTCCCTCAGGTTGGTGCTCGTACCACTTATTACTGCAAGGTAGCTGATGTTTCTTGCACAGGCTCCAATGGAGGCTTTGCCACTGAATCATGCCTCTTTTTGTACTGGTTCTGTGCAAGTGCCGGGTATTCGCTTGCTATGTGGTTTATGGTTTCATTTTTCGTATTGCACTTCCTACATATGGGAGAGATGTTATTTCCATCTATCGTTCTTTGAACATATCTGGTTCTTAGGGCCTGATCTTGTGCCGCTGTTATCATTCCTTCAGTTTCCTTCTTGAGCTTTCCCCTCTGTAGCCATTGCCATGTGCCATCGCTGGCTAGTTCTTTAGTCTGTCTCATGCATTGTCCCGTGCATTGGTTTGTTGTGCCAGTCCTCTGTTCTGTCTGTCATTCTCCTGTCTGTATATTCTGGGTCTTCGTCTACTTTTATTAGCCCTTCTTCCCATGCACTCTTTAGCCACTCGTTCTTCACTGGTTTTCAGATATTGCCCCATTGCTCTGTTCTCGATGTTGACGCAGTCCTCTATACTTAGTAGTCCTCTCCCTCCTTCCTTTCGTGTTATGTATAGTCTGTCCGTATTTGCTCTTGGGTGTAGTGCTTTGTGTATTGTCATATGTTTCCTGGTTTTCTGATCTATGCTGCGGAGTTCTGCCTTCGTCCATTCGACTATTCCTGCACTGTATCTGATTACTGGCACTGCACATGTGTTTATGTCTTTTATCATATTTCCGGCGTTGAGTTTTGACTTGAGTATCGCCTTGAGTCTCTGCATATTTTCTTTCTGATCGTGTCCTTCATCTCTTGGTGTTTTATATTCCCTCCTTCCATTATTCCCAGGTATTTGTATCCTGTTCTCATCTGTGTTTGATGTTGCTCCATCTGGTAGCTTTATCCCTTCAGTTCTCGTTACTTTGCTTTTTGTATGTTGACTAAGGCGCATTTTCTATTATTATTATTATTATTATTATTATTATTATTATTATTATTATTATTATTATTATTATTATTATTATTATTATTATATCGTTTTTCTCGGAAAGGTGTGGGTAGTGTTTGTCTTCTGGGAAATGTACCAGTTATAATAATCTTTACTCTCTGACACCTTTCAGTAATTACTGTTCTGTAGTTGAATACATTTGAGGTACGATTTCTTAGAACTATATTTCATTATTAAGCGAAGGGACAGCAAAACATCTAGAAGTCAGCACAAGCTTGTTATTTTAAAAACAAAAGTAAACATAACCACCACCAAATTTTATGTTATTCTGTAACTTATTTTCTCAAAAAATATACTTCGTGATTATCCAGAATCCACGATTATTTTTTTCTTTTTAAGGAAGCAAGTTCCTTAGTCTTCTGGGGCTGATAAAATCTGCAACCAAATTTACTTTTCTGGAAAAGAGAGAGAGAGAGAGAGAGAGAGAGAGAGAGAGAGGAGAGAGAGAGAGAGAGAGAGAGCTATAGGTCTTGATAAGAAACGAACGTTAAAGCAAAAAAAAAAAAAAAAAAAAAAAAAAAAAAAAAAAAACCTTAGGTTGTCCGTAGAGGAATAATATGTAGATCTGTCTCCTCAAATACCAGGCAAAGGAAAAGAAATATAACATTTCTCTAGTTATTGTTAATGGAAATTTACCCTTTACTTCATTGAATCCACATCGTTGTGCATAGCCTGTATCGTTCAGTCGCCTGTCGATCGTAACCCTTTACTTCATTGAATCCACATCCTTGTGCATAGCCTGTACCGTTCAGTCACCTGTCGATCGTAAAAGCAACTCCAGAGCATGACCAAAAAGGGAAAGAAACCCAAAATATTTCTTTGGGAAAAAACTCTTTTGTTATATACCGGATCCAATCCCTTCAATTATTAGTTGAATGACGCGTCGTTCGGGAAGAAGGTTTCGCCTTTCCTTTTGCAAATGGAATAAAGGGAAGATTTATTAACTGAATTTCATTCGGCGTCCTTGACTGCCTCCGATTCATTGGATTCCAGGTATTGACTTTGGTTTCGGTTTCATTTTGGATCCCCAGGGTACTTTGGGCTAATGTTCTGAAGCAATGTCTTTGATTTATGTGTCGTTTCCTGCAATGGATGAAAGAATAGTTATTACATAATGTATATGTGATTATTATCCATATTTTATCTCATCTAACCCCTATGTTTAAACTTATTAAGAACAACGTAAATGATTATGCGTATTATAGTTGTCAGACTGAAAAACTTTGGTCAACTACAAAGGCAATTATTATTATAGAAAATAATAGACAGAACTTGCTGTACCTTGTAATGCTATAGTTAAGTTGAAGCTGCCTTCAAATATCTCTTAATATTCTCTATCAAATTGTTTTTTAACCAGAAGTCGATGGAAGAGGCAACTAAATATCCTAATATCCCGGAGGGGGGTGGTGCCGTCAGTGCGCCTCATCCGGTGCAATGTAGGGTTCTTTGCAGTGTCCCTTAGGCCCCTGGCTGTAACCTCTTTCGTCCCTTTTACTGCAAATCCTTTCATATTCTCTTTCTTCCATTACTTTCCACTCTCTCCTAACAACTGATTCACAGTGCAACTGTAGCCTAAATTCCATAGAATTCACCTCAGCTAAATATCCTAATGTAGTCAGCGCTAGAGAGAAATTTGAACATTTCCTCCGTGTGGAAAATTAAGGGAAAAAATTATATAATTTCAGTTGTTAAAATGAAATAAGAGTTAGGCAGAAGAAGAGTTATAGAATTAAACTGAAAGTATTATAAATAGTGTTTCCTTCGCTTACGTTCACGCTAATGATATTTCAGCAACAAGGCAAAGCAACTTTAAAAAAATAAAAAAATAAATAATTCAACTAAGTAAACTCATAAGTATTACAAAGATTATTTTCTGTGTATGTGTATGTCAGCCAACAATGATAAATCACAATGATTACGAATGACATTTTCTTCGCATGTGTCCAGTATAGCATTTTCAGCAAGAACATTTCGACCTTTGACCTGACTGAGGCAATTAGCAACCGCAAATACTTCAAACGACTTCCACCCTCGCCAAAAGCAACATGAAAATTACTATTTTCCACATCAGTGCTCTCTAATCATCCTGCAGTAATTCTAAACATTTATTTTTTTTAATGTTAGTCACATGACTAAAGCTTTTGCAACTCACGTTTATGACGATGTTAATCCAAAGGAAAACTAATTTTGGTTTTATTTTCTTTGTCCTGGAGGTGATGCAACGAGGTTTTTCCTTTTCTCTCTCTCGGGGGGAATATCACATTTAATCAAAGTGAAGAGGCGGGAAACATATGAAGGTGGCTTCCTTCTGATATTCTTCCGCAAGAAGGTTAATTTGATTTGGTCTGAAAAGTCAGCGTGATGTAATGTCAGCGTCTGGGAGAGAGATGTATTTATTATACGCCTGGAATTAAGTCAGTTTGTCATATCGAGTCGTAGACTGATTTCAGTTTTAACAACCGTATAACTGACTTTTATCATGCAACTGACCTTGGAGTATATTTTCGCTTTTCATGACATTGAAAAGAACTATTCGCGTGAACATGATATTGTCGGAGACTGTTACAAAGATAATTATTCATAGTGTCAAGGAAACGCTGCTTCTGAAAACACACGAAATCCATGCTTTGGGGGGGGGGGGGGGGTTTGGGGGGGGGGGGGGGGGGTGGTGAGCGGGGTGCGGCTAGTGTCTTAATCGAGGCTGAAAAGACAACGTATTTTACCATTAACTTCGAAGTCGAGATAAGTAAGCTTCCATCTTTTGATCGAGAATATGACACTCAATTTAAAGAAACTTCTTATGAAGACTGAAAATGAAAGGGGTCGAATAATTTACAAATAATTTGGGCTGGTTTCTTTGGTGGTGATAATGCTGAATTAAAATCGGTTAAGATATAACGTGTGATTAGTTATTGTTAAGATGAACAAATTTTGTTTTACAAGAATTCGTGTATAGTATTTTCTCATTTTCGTTACTAATTCAGGATGCACTTTTTCGTGCGGGAATTCTAAGAAGTTCTTACTCCCTGCTCAGTACTTATTAATTCTTTACAAACCACATGATTACCCAAGTCAACGATACAAGTTTGTTACCGCAAACAATGGGAAGAAAATAATGAGCTTAAGAATAATTGCGAATGTGTCAAACCAGTGAGTACAAAGCCCCCTTTTATATTTCTCTATCTTCTCAAACAAAACCCCATGTTTAGGCCATGTACTATTAATGTGCAGATCATAACGGGTTATCCAATAATTAATTTCCAGCAGATTAACTGTTTCCAGGGTGAGCTCTATATTCCACGGAAAGAACTCTCTCTCTCTCTCTCTCTCTCTCTCTCTCTCTCTCTCTCTCTCTCTCTCTCTCTCAACGAATTTGCTGGAAGGGAAGCCACCCTCCGACTGAGTTTTCTTCTTTCTTTTTTCCCAGTAGGACTTTCAATGATGTTTGGGAACAAAGTTCTGAGAAACGACCTTTTATTCGGCTTTTCCTTTTGCCAGAGCAAATGCAAGAGAAGTCTATATTTCCACGTTGGACGACACTATGTGGTATTCAAAACTGGGTCAGCAACTTTTTTTTTAATCTGTATAAATTTTTTTTAATTTTTAGTTGGTATTAACTGTACATTGGCTTTGAGTGAAAATTTTAATTTTGTGCATACCCTTGTGTAAATTAAGTTTCTCATTTATTCATGTGATTAATAATCATAGAAATATTCATTTTCACCTCTGACAAAAAATATCACACTAAAACTGACATTTTCTCATTTAATACCCTTATGCAAATTAGCTGCGGTTGTTCATGCGATTAGTAATCAAAGAAATATCCTTAATTTTCAACAAAAACCAACAGTATCCTACAAAATTGAATAGCAGTCTTCCTATGTACCTGTTTCTGTGATTGATTGCCTTTTGATTTTTAAAAGGAAGTCAGTGACGTTAAAATAAATGTTTTTTTTTTTAATATAAGGTTAACGAATTGAAATAGAATCTAATTTAAATTGCAAGTTATTTGGGAAAAATTTCAGAATGTACACTAGAAAATTAGCTTTCATG
>NC_061105.1:43724223-43736811 GCF_015104395.2 Macrobrachium nipponense | reverse complement strand
TTTATACAAATAAAAAAAAAAAAGCGCTGACCCAGTTTTGAATACCACATAGTGTCGTCCAACGTGGAAATATAGACTTCTCTTGCATTTGCTCTGGCAAAGGAAAAACCGAATAAAAGGTCGTTTCTCAGAACTTTGTTCCCAAAAACACCATTGAAATCCTACTGGGAAAAAAGAAAGATGAAAAACTCAGCCGGAGGGTGGCTTCCCTTCCAGCAAATTCGTTGAGAGAGAGAGAGAGAGAGAGAGAGAGAGAGAGAGAGAGAGAGAGAGAGAGAGAGAGAGAGAGAGTTCTTTCCATGGAATATAGAGCTCACCCTGGAAACAGTTAATCTGCTGGAAATTAATAATTGGATAACCCGTTATGATCTGTACAGTTTGTCACCATTAATAGTACATGGCCTAAACATGGGTTTTGTTTGAGAAGATAGAGAAATATGAGACGGGGCTTTGTACTCACTGGTTGAACACCTTCGCAATTATTCTTATGCTCATTATTTTCTTCCCATTGTTTGCGGTAACAAGCTTGTATCGCTGACTTGGGTAATCATGTGGTTTGTAAAGACTTAATAAGTACTGAGCAGGGAGTAAGAACTTCTTAGAATTCCCGCACGAAAAAGTGCATCCTGAATTAGTAACGAAAATGAGAAATACTAAACACGAATTCTTGTAAAACAAGATTTGTTCACTTAACAATAACTAATCACACGTTATATCTTAACCGATTTAATTCAGCATTATCACCACCAAAGAAACCAGCCCAAATTATTGTAAATTATTCGACCCCTTTCATTTTCAAAGTCTTCATAAGAAGTTTCTTTAAATTGAGTGTCATATTCTTGATCAAAAGATGGAAGCTTACTTATCTCGACTTCGAAGTTAATGGTAAAATACGTTGTCTTTTCAGCCTCGATTAAGACACTAGCCGCACCCCGCTCACCGCACCCCCACCCCCACCCCCCAAGCGTGGATTTCGTGTGTTTTCAAAAGCAGTGTTTCCTTGACACTATGAATAATTATCTTTGTAACAGTCTCCGACAATATCATGTTCACGCGAATAGTTCTTTTCAATGTCATGAAAAGCGAAAATATACTCCAAGGTCAGTTGCATGATAAGTCAGTTATACGGTTAAGTTAAAACTGAAATCAGTCTACGACTCGATATGACAAATGACCTTAATTCTAAGCTTATAATAAATACATCTCTCGCCCCGATGCTGACATTATATCATGCTGACTTTTCAAACCATATCGAATTAACCTGCTTGCGGAAGAATATCAGAAGGAAGCCACCTTCATATGCTTCCCGTCCCTTCACTCTGACCAAATGTGATATTTCCCCTGAGAGAAAGAAAAGGAAAAACCTCATTGCATCACCTTCAGGCCAAAGAAAATAAAAACCAAAATTAGCTTTTCCTGTGTATTAACATCGTGATAAACGTGAGTTGCAGAAGCTTTAGTCATGTGACTAACATTAAAAAAATAACGGTTTAGAATAATTGCCGGATGATTAAAGAGCACTGATGTGGAAAATAGCAATTTTCATGTTGCTTTTGGCGAGGGCGGAAGTCGTTTGAAATATTTGCGGTTGCTAATTGCCTCAGTCAGGTCAAAGGTCGAAATGTTCTTGCTGAAAATGCTATACTGGACACATGCGAAGAAAATGTCATTCGTAATCATTGTTAGATCATTGTTAAAAAATATAATTTTCGTATAATCACCACATACACAGAAAATACTCTTTGTAATACTTTTGTGCTTACTTAGTTGAATGATTTTTTTTTAAATTCAAAGACTTGTTGCTGAAAATATCATTGCCGTGAACTAAACGAAGAAAACAATATTTATAATACTTTCAAGTTTAATTCTATATCAACTTCTTTTGCTTAACTTTTATTTCATTTTAACAACTGAATTATTTAAATTTTTTCCTTAATTTTTCACGTGGAGGAAATATTCAAGTTTTTCTCCAGCGCTGACTACATTAGGATATTTAGCTGAGGTGACTACTATAGAAGTTAGGCTACAGTTGCACTGTGAATCAGTTGTTAGGAGAGAGTGGAAAGTAATGGAAGAAAGAGAATATGAAAGGAGGCGCAGTAAAAGGAACGAAAGAAGTTACAGCCAGGGGCCTAAGGGACGCTGCAAAGAACCCTACAGTGCATCGGATGAGGCGCACTGACGGCACCACCCCCCTTCGGGATATTAAGATATTTCGTTGCCTCTTCCGTCGACTTCTGATCAAAAACAATTTGATCGGGAATATTAAAGAGGCATTTGAAGGCAGCTTCAACTTAACTATATCATTACAAGGTACAGCAAGTTCTATCTATTATTTTCTATAATAATAATTGCCATTGTAGTTGACCAAAGTTTTTCAGTCTGACAACTATAATACGAATAATCATTTACGTTGTTCTTAATAAGTTTAAACAAAGGAGTTAGATGAGATAAAATATAGATAATAATCACACATATATACATTATGTAATAATCATTCTTTCATCCATTGCAGGAAGCGACACATAAATCAGAACATTAGCCCAAAGTACCCTGGGGATCCAAAATGAAACCGAAACCAAAGTCAATGGCGGGATTCTAAGGAATCGGAGGCAGTCAAGGACGCCGAATGATATTCAGTTAATAAATCTTCCCTTTATTCCATTTTCGAAAGGAAAGGCGAAACCTTCTTCCCGAACGACGCGTCACTCATCTCATAATTGAATGAGGCGCTCTGGCTGAAGGGACTGGATTCAGTATATAACAAAAGAGATTTTTTCCCAAAGAAATATTTTGGATTTCTTTCCCTTTTTGGTCATACTCTGGAGTTACTTTTACGATCGACAGGCGACTGAACGATACAGGCTGTGCACAACGATGTGGATTCAATGAAGTAAAGGTAGAATTTTCCATAAACAATAACTAGAGAAATGTTATATTTATTTTCCTTTGCCTAGTATTTGAGGAGACAGATCTACATTTTATTCCTCTATGGACGACTTAAGGTATTCTTTTTTTCTGTTTTGCTTTTACGTTCGTTTCTTATCAAGACCTATAGCTCTCTCTCTCTCTCTCTCTCTCTCTTGACCTGCACGCCTTTTCCAAATAAGTAACTTTGGTTGCAGATCATATTGGCTCCAGAAGACTAAGGAACTCGCTTCCTTAAAAAGGAAAAAATAAAGAAAATTTCTTTAACGAATTCGTGGATTTTGGATAATCCTGAAGTATATTTTTGAGAAAATAAGTTTCAGAATAACATAAAATTTAGTGGTGGTTATGTTTGCTTTTTTTTTTTTTAAACCCCAATGCTTGTGCTGACTTCTAGATGTATTGCTGTCCCTTCGCTTAATAATAAAACATAGTTATAAGAAATTGTACAATAAAATTCAGTAATTTCAGTAATTACTGAAAGGTGTCAGAGAGCAAAGATTAATATAACTGGTACATTTCCCAGAAGACAAACACTACTCACACCTTTCCGAGAAGAACAGTGTAATAATAATAATAATAATAATAATAATAATAATAAAATAATAATATAATAATAATAATAAAATCCTCATAGTAATACGAGTCTTCAAATGGAGAAACAGATCCACAGTTATGTAATTGTATATATATCTAAATTTAAAACATTAGGGATAGCTTTCAGGAATCTGTTCTGATCCAGAAAGCTATCCTTAAAGTTTAAAATTACAATATTTGTGCATTTACATAACTGTGGAATTGTTTCTCCAATAATAATACTGCTAAAGAGTATTTGCCTAAAAGAGGTTTTATTTCCCAAAATAATAATAATAATAATAATAATAATAATAATAATAATAATAATAATAATAATAATAATAATAATGGAAACATATGAAAATACCCAAAGCACTACACCCAAGAGCAAATACGGACAGATTATACATAACACGAAAGGAAGGAGGGAGAGGACTACTAAGCATAGAAGACTGCGTCAACATCGAGAACAGAGCACCGGGGCAATATATGAAGACCAGTGAAGACGAGTGGCTCAAGAGTGCTTGGGAAGAAGGACTGATAAAAGTAGATGAAGACCCAGAAATATACAGAGACAGGAGAAAGACAAGCAGAACGGAGGACTGGTATAACAAACCAATGCACAGACAATACATGAGACAGACTAAAGAACTAGCCAGCGATGACACGTGGCAATGGCTACTGAGGGGAGAGCTCAAGAAGGAAACTGAAGGAATGATAACAGCGGCACAAGATCAGGCCCTAAGAACCAGATATGTCCAAAGAACGATAGATGGAAATAACATCTCTCCCATATGTAGAAAGTGCAATACGAAAAATGAAACCATAAACCACATAGCAAGCGAATGTCCAGCACTTGCACAGAACCAGTACAAAAAGAGGCATGATTCAGTAGAAAAACCTTCCCCTGGAGCCTGTGCAAGAAACACCAGCTACCTTGCAGTAATAAGTGGTACGAGCACCAACCTGAGGGAGTGATAGAAAACGATCAGGCAAAGATCCTCTGGGATTATGGTATCAGATACGTGCAAATAGACCAGACGTGACGTTGATTGACAAAATCAAGAAGAAAGTATCACTCACTGATGTCGCAATACCATGGGACACAAAAGTTGAAGAGAAAGAAAGGGAAAAAATGGATAAGTATCAAGACCTGAAAATAGAAATAAGAAGGATATGGGATATGCCAGTGGAAATTGTACCCATAATCATAGGAACACTAAAAAGGAAACTTGAAAAACTAGAGGCTGAAGTAGCTCCAGGAACTCATGCAGAAGAGTGTGATCCTAGAAACGGCGCACATAGTAAGAAAAGTGATGGACTCCTAAGGAGGCAGGATGCAAACCCGCAACCCCACACTATAAATACCACCCAGTCGAATTGTAGGACAGTGATAGACGCCCTCCCCCCACAAAAAAAAAATAATAATAATGTTCTAAAGGGTCCACAATAATACAAAGTGTAAAAAGTCTGTGTATAATTTTGAAGACTTTACAGAAAGCTTTCGAACCCTTCCCTGGGTTCATCTTCAGTCCAAATGAAGAATACGTTACGACAAGTACAGAGGTAAATTTAAAAAACAGGATACGTTGAAGATCGTTGACAACGGTCGTTAGCTCGTTAATGGGCCAGGTGAAGAAAGAGGGTAGTTAACAACAACTAGGTGATACCCTCTCCCCTATCAATCCTTCTGGCTGCAATCCTGTTGGATCTTCGTACAGGTTGTTGCAACATTACATGAAGTCCTTCATCCAAGGGCGTAGATTGGGCACCGTTATCAGACTCCCCCGGGGCAGCGGTTACCTGGACAGGAATAGGCAAGGCAGAGGCAGCATCAGGAGAGGGAAAAACAGAGCCTGTCCTATAGTTAAAATCTTTTAAAAACATACTAGTAATATAAAAATTAACAAATGGGTCTTCGTTGACAAAAGAGTTGTTTCCTTTGAATGATTCTCCCAAACTTATAGCAGCTCCCTCGACTAGTCGTCTGACATTTACAATGTTACTTTTAAAGATAATTTTAGCCTCGTTCCAGTTGAGTCTATGATCATTCATGAATGCATGTGCTACTATTGCGCTGTTTTGTGATTGTAGTTCATAAGCTCGCTTATGTTCGCCCAAACGTATATCTAGTCCCCGTCCACTTTCACCAAAATATTTACTATTACAATCCATACACGGTAGTTCGTAAACGCCTGGGACTATGGGATTTTTATCATTGTTATTGTTTCTTACGAGGGAACGTCTTATTGTATTTTCATATTTGAACACAATTTTAGTTTCCTTCTGACTTTTGTTGATATGTCCACTAATATTCTTTACTTCTGGATTAAAGGGAAGGGACAAATATCTTTTTGAGAAAGCAATTTCGCGAGCGAGGAAGTCGTTCTATGGTCTGAGAGATAATACTAAGGAAAAACCAAAAAGATATTTGTCCCTTCCCTTTAATCCAGAAGTAAAGAATATTAGTGGACATATCAACAAAAGTCAGAAGGAAACTAAAATTGTGTTCAAATATGAAAATACAATAGCCATTTAACAACATTAATGCACTACAATTTTATAATTTTATCTTGCTATCGAAAAATGAGAGAGAGAAAGAGAGAGGAGATAATTTGTGATTTGAGAGCTAAGTAATCCGATAACCCCATCACCGTCTTCGTTACTTGACTTACATTGAGAGAGAGAGAGAGAGAGAGAGAGAGAGAGAGAGAGAGAGAGAGATATTTAACAACATTAATAAGCACTACAATTTTATAATTTTATCTTGCTATCGAAAAATGAGAGAGAGAAAGAGAGAGGAGATAATTTGTGATTTGAGGGCTAAGTAATCCGATAACCCCATCACTGTCTTCGTTACTTGACTCACATTGAGAGAGAGAGAGAGAGAGAGAGAGAGAGAGAGAGAGAGAGAGAGAGAGAGAGAGAGAGAGAGAATCATTAAAAGAGGGTAAACAATAATGAATACGAACTTCTTTACGTTCATTGATCGTCCCTTCACTTACTTTCAGAGAGAGAGAGAGAGAGAGAGAGAGAGAGAGAGAGAGAGAGATGATCGGATTATCATTAAAAGAGGGGAAAACATCAATGAATAAGAATTTCTCTGCGTTCAGTGATCGTCCTTGGAATTACATTACTTAGAGAGAGAGAGAGAGAGATAGAAAGAGAGAGAGAGAGAGAGAAAGATAGAGAGAGAGAGAGAGAGAGAGAGAGAGAATCATAAAGAGGGTAAACAATAATGAATACGAACTTCTTTACGTTCATTGATCGTCCCTTCACTTACTTTCAGAGAGAGAGAGAGAGAGAGAGAGAGAGAAGTATCATTAAAAGAGGGGAGGGAAAACATCAATGAATAAGAATTTCTCTGCGTTCAGTGATCGTCCTTGGAATTGACATACGAGAGAGAGAGATGAGAGAGAGAGAGAGAGAGAGAGAGAGAGAGACTATTCGTGTAATCGCCCTTATTTTAATATTGCTGAACAAATAGTACATATAAATTTTTCACTTCTGCACCCGTATTTTATCACCCATCGTAGATGGGTAAGTTTGCTAGTAATAATAATATTAATAATCATAATAATAATAATAATAATAAGAAGAAGAAGAAAAAGAAGAAGAAGAAGAAGAAGAAGAACAACAACAACAACAACAACAAGACCTTCCTCCAAGCATGCTCAATCAAATCTTCGTCGTTCCTGAATTTTCAGGAAGAGAGGACTCAAGAATTACCGCCTGAAACCCAAAGCAATTACTCAACCAACTATCCTGGCCACACAGAATCACGTCTGGAATTCTAAAACAATCCACGACCTGGAGTGTACGAGAAGAGTACGAGAAGAGTACGGCATCCGACGTTTGACATTTGGTGAAACGAAACTGTTATTAATTCGGAGCCTTCAATCAGGAGAAGCCGACGAGGGAATCATCGTCGACATTTTCTCATTGCTTGGTTTTTGTCAAGATGCAATGCAAACCATTCAGGTTATTTCTGAATCGGCAGAACATTCGCGCGTTCATTTTTCATGCTATATCTGGTCAGGAGGCCGAGCGAATCCTTTTCGTCCTTTAAGGATGAATGTAATTTTAAACGGAATTTTGGGAGACAGTTCTTGCCAAGGGGGAAAACAACCGATTATGGTTTCCGTATCAAAGCCTATTTGTTTTGTTTGTTTGTTTGTATGGTGTTTTTACGTTGCATGAAACCAGTAGTTATTCAGCAACGGGACCAACGGCTTGACGTGACTTCCGAACCACGTCGAGTGAACTTCTATCACCAGAAATATAAATCTCTGACCCCTCAATAGAATGCCCGAAAATCGAACTCGCGGCCACCGAAGTGGCAGGCCAAGACCAAACCAACCCCGCCACTGAGGCTCAAAGCCTATTTGAATGACGAAACTGGTTAACTGTACTTGATAAAGTTCATGAAGAAGTCACGGTCATAACATTAAATGAAGAGGAAGGAAACAGGAGTAATGTCTCTCTTATTTAGACGTTCGTTTTTTCCAGTACTGTTTCTCGAGAGTTGATTCTGCCTCGTCTTGCTGTCTGTCACCGTATGCTAATGCAAATTAACGCCACTGGTGCGCAGCTGTGTAGATAAAGACTTGTTTCAAGATGACATACTCGTTCATTTAAGCTTCGATTTTGTCTCTTTAATTACAATACATATTGTGTTGCTCGAGTTGTGGAAATGAAGAGATTTTCGTCGACAAAAAATGTGTTTTCACTGACTACCAGTTTCTGGACGAAAGTTCAACATTCGAATGAGGTACTAATAATATATTTTCTCATTCTCTATCCTTTCCAAACCTTTTTCCAAATCAAGTTGTTAATTTTTTTTATCATTATCACTTTCGGAATCATCATCTGTGCTTTACAGGAAATAATACTTATTCTAATTATGAAATCAAAATGGTATTTTTGTTTATTCGGGTAATATTCCAACGTAGATATTGTGCCAATCGAAATAAATATAATTGAGAAATCGGATAGAAATTAAATAATGTTTATTCCACTTGCAAATCAAGGTATTACTGGCAGGAGAGAGAGAGAGAGAGAGAGAGAGAGAGAGAGAGAGAGAGAGAGAGAGAGAGAGAGAGAGATTTTATTGGTATTATTATCACTATTCTCATTTCCTGTCTAGCTTAATTCAAGTGTTTAATACCGTGCATTTAGATCACAAGGTTTATGTGGTATTATTTTCAAGTATTATTAACGCTGTAAATTAAGACTTATTGAATTAGTAGTAATATAAAGAGAGCGGCGAATGTTAACATAAATGACGTATTTAGCTCTGTATTCCAGGCAGTATTTACGGATTGCAGTAATCCGAAATATCCATACTGTCTTAGAAAATAAAGCCCTATCGAAGAGCAGATCATAAGAATTCTATTATTGCAAAGAAATAAAAAAAAACTTCACTATTCTTACGTCCAATTTTTCATCGATTTCTCCATGACGTTTAAAACTTCAAAATCTTGAACATTTACTTGTACTTCAAATATGTGGCTTTTATTGTTGTTTATTGTGGCTCTATTCTATTTATTTTTCGTTTGTGTGTTTGTTTGTATGTGAATCAAGAGGAAATGGAATAAACCCAAAACTGAAAATTGAAATATGTTTTCTCGCTTCATATGTGCTGTATGCATCATCTTGGTATGAAAAATAATTTCAAAGAATGACGTCCCATTTTAGCACTACAATGAATTGAAGGCACATTTGACTGTTTATTATTCAGGATTTAATCAGTGAAACCAGAATAACAGATATTTTTGCATTTTTGGAATTACAGAATTCAATTTGACTCCTGAATGGAAGAACGAAAAAGCTTCCTATGGAAAACATTTTTTTTTAAGCTGAATTTTAATATTCATATTACAATCGTATTTATATTGAAACGGTATACAGTAAACCCTCTCTCTCTCTCTCTCTCTCTCTCTCTCTCTCTCTCTCTCTCTCTCTCTCTCATCTTGAATATGCAGTACAGTTTTTGATCACCCAACACTAAGAAACGACATAAAGTAATTCCATCCACCAGGCAAATAGGTCACCAAAGACGACCAGAGAGCCTGAACATGTATGGCTTAGAAACACGACGATTGCGATGACAACTCATAGAAACATTCAGTATACTGAAAGGCATAACAAAATTAGCAAGTAACCTATTTACGTTAAACGAAAACCAGACAAGTATGGAAACTAGAACTGAAGAGATACAACACATCTCATTGCGGGAACTTCTTCACATACAAGATATGTGACACGTGGAATAAACTGCCACCAGAATTTGTAAACAGCAACAGTGTGGAAGAGTTTAAAAGAAAGCTTGACAAAATCATTAGGACACTGAATGAACAGTAAAACATTCTCCTAGAGATAAGGTGATCACACGATGTCTCCTCGGACCTCGGATGGACTTACAAGTCTTTGAGACATCCTAATCATTGTAATTCCTTGTAAACACCCCCCACCCCCCACCCTCCCCCCTCCCCCCCTCCCCCCCACCCCTCTCTCTCTCTCTCTCTCTCTCTCTCTCTCTCTCTCTCTCTCTCTCGTCTGTAGCAGACTTCTTGCAAGCAACCATATACTATATCGTGCTTCAGCCCTTATAGACAATTACCAAAAACAGTACCACAATAAATATGAAAAGAGAAACTGTCCTTCCTTCATGAGAGACTATATGATAAACTCTTTCTTTTAAAATGAATATGATAAATACTGTGTTTAAAATGAACGACTTCTGTGGCTATATTTTACTGAACACATCCTATGACTAAATTGCTTTTCCTTCAGCAAAATCTATTTAGGCGTAAAATATCTCACGGATCAATTATCGAATATACTTTCACGTTTTGTGGTGTGATTCCTTGAGGGGAGAGAGAGAGAGAGAGAGAGAGAGAGAGAGAGAAGAGAGAGGAGAGAGAGAGAGAGAGAAAGAGATAAATGGTGATTAGGAAGGGGAAGGACTAGGAGAAAAGAAAATGAATGTGCTAGGAAGAAAAGAAATGAATGTAAATGACTACTAATAATAATAATAATAATAATAATAATAATAATAATAATAATAATAATAATAAGAAGTAACAGAGAGGACGGAATGGGTAGGAAAGATTAGGACAATGGATGGAGCCAGATACAGAGAGAACAAAATCCCCTCCATGAAAGCCTACAACAACAGAAATTAAGGGAGAAAACAAGTTCGAGGTCAATTGAAATAATGGGACCTAATACCACACCACCCGTATCACGAAGAAACAAATAACTTGACATAATGCAGGAGCAAGATTGAGTAGCAGAACTGATGGGGATTCCGAACACCAACACCACCGTCACAACCAACCCAACAGAAACCAAAACAGCAACCTCCTTGGAAAAGGCGCCGGAAAAGCAAATCATGGTGATGAGATCTGACTTGAGTAAACTGAAAGAGATGGCAGAAAAAAAGGCTAAGAAGCAAGAAACAAGGGAGGAACTCAACGAGAAATACAAAGTACAAGAGAGGGGACTAAACAACACAATAGAAGATGTAAAACAGAGGCTTAAGGCCAAAGCACACAAGATCCAACGGTACATGAACAGGAATAAGGGATACCAACAGAACAAACTATTCGCAACCAACCAGAAAAGACTATACAGCCAACTAAGAGGGGAAGACAACCACCCAGAAATTCCTGAAGCCGAACCAAGTAAAAGACTCTGGGATAACATATGGAGCAATCCGGTATCACACAACAAACATGCAACATGGCTCCAGGAAGTCAAAGAAGAAGAAACAGGGAGAATAAAACAAAGATTCACAGAGATCACGACAGACACAGTCAGACACCAACTAAAGAAAATGCCAAACTGGAAAGACCCCAGGTCCCGATGAAGTCCATGGATACTGGCTCAAAAACTTCAAGGCCCTACACCCACGAATAGCAGAACAACCTCCAGCATTGTATCTCAAATCACCAAGCACCAAACTGGATGACCACAGGAAGAACATCCTTAGTACAAAAGACAAGAGTAAGGGAAATATAGCCAGTAACTACGGGCCCTATCACCTGCCTACCAAATAATGTGGAAGCTACTAACAGGTATCATCAGTGAAAGGCTATACACCTACCTAGAGGATACAACACCATCCCCACCAACAGAAAGGCTGCAGAAGGAAGTGTAGGGGCACAAAAGACCAGCTCTGATAGACAAAATGGTAATGAAGAACAGTAGGAGAAGGAAAACCAGACCTAAGCATGGCATGGATAGACTATAAGAAAGCCTTCGACATGATACCACACACATGGCTAATAGAATGCCTGAAAATATATGGGGCAGAGAGGAAATACCATCAGCTTCCTCAAAAATACAATGCGCAACTGGAATACAATACTTACAAGCTCTGGAATAAGACCTAGCAGAGGTTAATATCAGGAGAGGGATCTTCCAGGGGCGACTCACTGTCCCCACTACTCTTCGTAGTAGCCATGATTCCCATGACAAAAGTACTACAGAAGATGGATCCGGGTACCAACTCAAGAAAAGAGGCAACAAAAATCAACCATCTGATGTTCATGGACGACATCAAGCGTATGGTAAGAGCATCAGGAAATAGATACCCTATTCCAGACTGTAAGGATTGTATCTGGGGACATCAGGATGGAGTTTGGAATAGAAAAATGCGCCTTAGTCAACATACAAAGAGGCAAAGTAACGAGAACTGAAGGGATAAAGCTACCAGATGGGAGCAACATCAAACACATAGATGAGACAGGATACAAATACCTGGGAATAATGGAAGGAGGAGATATAAACACCAAGAGATGAAGGACACGATCAGGAAAGAATATATGCAGAGACTCAAGGCGATACTCAAGTCAAAACTCAACGCCGGAAATATGATAAAAGTCATAAAACACTGGGCAGTGCCAGTAATCAGATACAGCGGAGGGAATAGTGGAATGGACGAAGGCAGAACTCGCAGCATAGATCAGAAAACCAGGAAACAAATGACAATACACAAAGCACTACACCCAAGAGCAAATGCGGACAGACTATACATAACACGAAAGGAAGGAGGGAGAGGACTACTAAGTATAGAGG
>NC_061105.1:43714223-43719223 GCF_015104395.2 Macrobrachium nipponense | reverse complement strand
TACCACAGGAAAATGATAGTCAGAAATCCAAGCGCTTTCGTCTTCACTAAGACATTGTCAAGGAACGAATGAAATACAATTGGAGAGAAAGTTATCAGGTAAACAACAGATCAAAAATACCAGATGGGTTAATTGTCAATAGGGTAAAAGTTAAGAAGGTAATCCAGGATTATCGGATATCGGATATCACACGGTCACAAACAAAAACATAGATTTAACCCTAACAAAAAGTACAAGTATCTGTACAGTTCAAAACAAAAAATAAAAACTGAATTATATTAATTTGTTGTTATATTTATCTACAACTTTCATACAGTTATGAAAAGGCAATCAAGTTTAAAATCAAACCAAGACTTAATTGAGAAAATTTGTCAATTTTTATTTGACTTGATGAAACAATATTCAATGATATTCGTTTTAACTATGTCATTACATGGGATTAAGGCTCTTGCTTGACTCCAGTTAATAGGATGATCTAAATCTCTCATATGTACGAATAATGCATTCGATATTTGCCCAGTTCTCACAGAATATTGGTGCTGTTTGAGTCATTGTGAAAGACTTAACGGTCTGCCCGTAATAGAACTTTATCACACTTTTTGCAAATGAATTTCATATATGCAGCCTGGAAGATCTTTAGGAGTATTTTTTATTACTAAACTCTTGACATTAATATACTGAAAACAACAATTTTATGTTAAAAAGCTTTAAAATTCTAGGAATATCTAAAAAACCTTTCATCATAGGGTAATTTTAAAATGTTATGCTTACTAAATTCAAGTTTTTTGTCATTAGTTAAATAAAATGTTTTTTTTTAGCTCTTTTTCCATGCCACATCTACAAAAGTCCTTGGGTGTTTAAGTTTCAATGCAATATCATAAATAGTTTTAATCTCAGTGTCAATAAACTTCGGGCTACAGACACGTAAAGTCCTTAGGAACATCCCAGAAAAAGAAGAAGAGAATTTGACATTTTGATGGTGATTGGAGTAGTAATGAACAAAAGAGGCTATGTTGGTTGATTTCCGAAAGACTGAAAAGGTGAAATTTCTATCATTTCTATGGACAGTTACATAAGAAAATTCAAATTACAATTTCTTTCTTCCTCTTCAGTAAATTTTATAGAAGGGACTAAATTATTGAGATCATTAAGGAATTCCTGGAGATTTTAGTGAACTGGCCAAATACAGAAAATATCATCCACATACCTAAACCATATAACTTTTTGGGGCAAAATTCTTGGTAAGAGTTTTGTCTTAAAAAATTCCATGTAAATATTGCTAAGGACAGGAGCTAAGGGATTACCCATAGCCATGCCAAACTTTTGTACAAAAAATTCCCCATTAAAACAAAATTTACTATCTTTGATACATAAGATTATTAACTGGAGTCAAGCAAGAGCCTTAATCCCATGTAATGACACAGTTAAAAGGAATATCATTGAATCTTGTTTCATCAAGTCAAATAATTGAAATGTTCTAAATTTAAGTCTTGGTTTATTTAAACTTGATACCTTCATAATGAAAAAAAGTTGTAGATAAATATAAGCAACAAAATTAATATATTCAGTTTTTACATGTTTTGAACTGTACAGATAATTTGTACTTTCTGTTAAGGTTAAATCTATGTGACCATGTGATATCCGATAATCCTGGATTACCTTCTTAACTTTTACCCTTTTGACAATTAACCATCTGGTATTTTTGATCTGTTGTTTACCAGATAACTTTCTCTCCAATTGTATTTCATTCGTTCCTTGACAATGTCTTAGTAAAGACGAAAGCGCTTGGATTTCTGACTATCATTTTCCTGTGGTATTCGCTTATTTAATGAAGTACAGAGCATCTACTGTGATTTTTTAAGCATATATATATATATATATATATATATATATATATATATATATATATATATATATATACACACACACACACACACACACACACACACACACACACATATATATATATATATATATATATATATATATATATATATATATATATATATATATATATATATCCTAACATCTACATATCTTTTATATATATATATATATATATATATATATATATATATATATATATATATATATATATATAAGACAGAAAACGTTGGCAAACAAGCAGGCCACAGCATATGAAAGGACAGGGTGACAAGGAGATAGCCGGTCATCAGGTGATAATACAAATTTATTGCCGACGCGTTTCGTAACACATAGTTACATCATCAAGGCTAAAAGAGAAACAACACAAATTAAAAACACATGAAACATAACTTTGACTTTAAGAGTCTCAAAAAAAAAAATATACAAAAAAACATACATAAAATGAAAGCAATTTAAAAAGCACCTGCTAGACTAAAAAGTTGAAGACTGAGTGATTAGGAGAGAAGGGAGAAGCAGCGAAGAAAGCCGGTTCAACCCAGATACAACTGTACAGAGGAGGTGTGTGAGTTCAACTTGGGCACCAACTGCTAATAAACAACGACTCTAATATAAGCAGTTCGTGTAAACGGCTTGTTTGGCCCAAGACAGAGAAATCAGTATAATTGATGGCGGTTTTTACAAATTTTTGCATGATTTCTGATATTTGAAAATTCTGGATTGGACACTCTGCAGCCATGTACGATGACTTTACACCATTATGTGAATCAGCTCTGACTTTTAGCAATCGTTTAGTCGAACCCACGGTAAGTCCCCAAAATCACATCTGGGGCAAGTATATTTATATACGACTGAAGATTGCAATGTGGGCAGAGTCTGTCTTTAAATTGAAAAGTGATCTTATTGTAAGGGGCTTATTTTTTGGAATTAAAATAACTTGCAACATATTATAGTGTTTTTCAATTGCAGACTTGAGATTCCTTCTAAATTTGTCGTCTTGGATGTATGGAATACTGGCATATAGTTTCTTTCGTGGAACAGTGCTTATGGAAGGGGAGTCCGATAGTTTCTTATTTTAGAAAATTCTTGCAAAATGTTTGAAGAAAGACAATGTGAGGGAAACCAGTTATCGGAAAAAATATTTAAAAAGGAACAATATTTCTTTATGATACAAATCCCAGGAAGAGGTTAGAGTGTAAGCTCGATGGAGCAGGTAAAAATTGAATTAAGTTTAAAATTATAAAAACAAGCACTATAAAAGTTTGAACCCAGACCGGAGAACGTCTTTTTTCTAAAAACGGAAGTGTTAAAACTATCACCTCTTCGAAAAACCAAAAACATCCAAAAATGGTAATCGATCATTTTCCTCTCTCTCTAATGAAACTTAATATTAGGATGTAATTCATTGATGTACGAGAGAAATTGATCAGCATGGAAAGCTGATTTAAAAAGAACAAAGGTGTCATCGACAAACCGTTTATACACAAGAGGATAAAAACCAAGGGGGCAATTTTCCAACATGTCCTCCTCCAGGGAGCACATGAAAATGTTGGAAAACGTGGGACCGAGAGGTGATCCCATTGCCATTCCGTCAACCTGTTTATAAAGATGATCATTAAAAATAAAGGCAGTGTCCAGCACTGCTATTGCAACAATTTCTTAAAAAGACAACGATCATAGGTAAAATAAGTGTCATTAGGTTCAATAAAAATTTTATCTAAAATAACTCGATTGTTTCTTCTACTGGGACATTTGTAAATAAAGATTCAACATCGTAACTGGTCATATATAAGTCAGAGTCTTGACATACAAAATATGATTTGAATTCTTCTGAGTTTTTTCAAGGTATGTTATTATAAGTAAATGGTTCTAGTAAAGGAACTAGGTATTTAGCTAGTTTGTAATTCGGAGCATGAATTGATGACAATATTGGTCTCATTGGGGTCCTTCTTTGTGTGTTTTAGGTAGACCATAAAGAACTCCAAACGATGTACCTGAAACAATATAGATCTTCATAAGTGTCTTTGCTAATGACATCTTAGTATTAAGTTTACAATTAGAGAGAGAGGAAAATGATCGATTACCATTTTTGGATGTTTTGGTTTTTCGAAGAGGTGATAGTTTTAACACTTCCGTTTTTAGAAAAAGACGTTCTCGGTCTGGGTTCAAACTTTTATAGTGCTTGTTTTTATAATTTTAAACTTAATTCAATTTTTACCTTGCTCCATCGAGCTTACACTCTAACCTCTTCCTGGGATTTGTATATCATAAAGAAATATTGTTCCTTTTTGAAATATTTTTTCCGATAACTGGTTTCCCTCACATGTTTTCTTCAAACATTGCAAGAATTTTCTAATAAGAAACTATCGGACTCCCTTCCATAAGCGCCTGTTCCCACGAAAGAAACTATATGCCAGTATTTCCATTCCAACTCCAAGACGACAAATTTAGAAGGAATCTCAAGTCTTGCAATTGAAAAACACTATAATATGTTGCAAGTTATTTTAATCCAAAAAATCCCCTTACAATAAGATCACTTTCAAATTTAAAGACAGACTCTGCCCAACATTGCAATCTTCAGTCGTATATAAATATACTTGCCCCAGATGTGATTTGGGGACTTATGGGTCTTTGACTAAACGATTGCTAAAAGTCAGAGCTGATTCACATAATGTGTAAGTCATCGTACTGGCTGCAGAGTGTCCAATCCAGAATTTTCAAATATCAGAAATCATGCAAAAATTTGTAAAACCGCCATCAATTATACTGATTTCTCTGTCTTGGGCAACAAGCCGTTTACACGAACTGCTTATATTAGAGTCGTTGTTTATTAAGCAGTTGGTGCCCAAGTTGAACTCACACACCTCCTCTGTACAGTTGTATCTGGGTTGAACCGGCTTTCTTCGCTGCTTCTCCCTTCTCTCCTAATCACTCAGTCTTCAACTTTTTAGTCTAGCAGGTGCTTTTTAAATTGCTTTCATTTTATGTATGTTTTTTGTATATTTTTTGAGACTCTTAAAGTCAAAGTTATGTTTCATGTGTTTTTAATTTGTGTTGTTTCTCTTTTAGCCTTGATGATGTAACTATGTGTTACGAAACGCGTCGGCAATAAATGT
>NC_061105.1:43676723-43709223 GCF_015104395.2 Macrobrachium nipponense | reverse complement strand
AATGTTTGTGTGGTAATTATGCACTACTTGCACCTTTATGAAAATCTGGTTAAACCGGGACACTATCCTCACGTAAAGGCGAAATCCGAGAGAAGTCCCTAGGGTTGACCTGAAATGACATCTGAATGACATCTCCATGTGAATGAGAATTCGAACAACGGAAGCATCATGAAAGAAGCATCGACCAAGGAGCTTCCAGCAGACGATCGTGTTCATTTGAATTGAGCAGTGTGCTTCCAGCAGACGATCATGTTCATTTGAGTTGACCGATGAGCTTCCTGCAGATGATCGTGTTAATTTGAATTGACCGATGAGCTTCCAGCAGCCGATACTTTTCATTTGGATTAAACAATGAGCTTCATTTGAAAGCTTGCACGAGGCACTGGTATTTAAAACTAAACTAGTATTTAAAACTAAACCAACAAGTTAAATAGAACCATATTATATGAATCAAATACCCAATTATATTTGTATGCAAAAAGAGCCATTAACAAATAAGCTAAACACAAACCCAGGATCTTTTATATTAGAAAATTTCTGTTCCAAATGTTTGAAAGGGAAAAAAGGTGAGAGAGAGACTTTCCCCCAACGTGCGAATATTCCTGAATGGGGTTTCCAGTACAAAACTCTGGGAAAAAAAAAAAAAAAAAAAAAAGAAAAAAAAAATATAAGAGTATAGAAGCAGCCCTGACCAGTTCAATATAAAGGATTTATTCGATTTGCCCGCTCTACAATATATGCTCACGATTGACAGCATTTCTCTCTCTCTCTCTCTCTCTCTCTCTCTCTCTCTCTCTCTCTCTCTCTCTCTCTCTCTCTATCTATATATATATATATATATATATATATATATATATATATATATATATATATATATATATATATAGAAGATCCCAGTAATATCCTTGTTTATTTCATCTGGGATGAACAAGGATATTACTGTGGATCATTCTGTTGATTTCTTAGAAGCACGATACGGTGTTTTTATATTGCATATATATATATATATATATATATATATATATATATATATATATATATATATATATATATATATCAATTGTAATAACAATTCAGTACCTCATTTCCCTTAAAATAAGCATTAAGTAATTATTGCAGTACCCAGTAACTGCAAAATACTGCTGTTTCATATCCATGAAATTGCAATATCAAATCAAAGGCTTTAAAGCTATTTTAGAGATCTTAAATTTTGATTTCAAATGAATCAGGAAGTTTTTACTGATATAGTAAATGTGCGTGTATAATTATGCACTACTTGCACCTTTATGATGTCATGTTTATTTATTTTATTTCTTGGATTATCTTAATGGGGAAATGTTAAAATTGTCGGGACATTTTTTGTGGAGATTTGTATGTCAGATATTTTATATGAACACTCTCTCTCTCTCTCTCCTCTCTCTCTTTAAAAAAAGCTTCACACTTTAATCTTTGACGATCGTTCCTCCACATGATGTCAAACCGAAACGTTTAAAAGCAGGCATTCCCTGTTATTATCTTTAAACCTTACCGAAAAGCGAAGCACTGCCATTTCCACACACCTCCCTCCCCCACCACCCCCTCCTCCTTCGCTCTCTTGATCTTTGATGTTTCAATAGACAACAGACTCGACGGGAGAAATGAATCTTCGCCTATCTCGTATGGACGGATTAGCTGACGAAGGCAAGAGGAAGCTATGAAAATAGGGGACTCTGATCCTCTGTCACATTTGCCATGAATTCGTGCAGAAAGAACCCCGCACTGCCACCCCCCCCTCCCCCCAACTCTCTCTCTCTCTCTCTCTCTCTCTCTCTCTCTCTCTCGAATATTCTGCTGGTTCTAAAGCTTATCTTTCTGGATTTCGAGGTGAAATTGGAGATGAGTGCTGAATGAAATGGATGCTGCAGACGAGAAAGACTCTGTATTTCTATTGTTATTTTTGTTGTTGTTGATGATGTTGTAGTTAGTAACTGACGATATTGTTAACGTTATATATATATATATATATATATATATATATATATATATATATATATATATATATATCTATTGAATAATTGTTGATTTAACTAAAGTTAATTATGCTATCATTAACCCTATTGGCAGTACTATCATTATTATCTTGCAATTTCAGTTTTGTTATCATTGCTGCATTATTGCTGTTCAAAGGATTAGATATATGTATATATATAATCCTTTGAACAGCAATAATGCAGCAATGATAACAAAACTGAAATTGCATATATATATATATATATATATATATATATATATATATTATATATATATATATCGAGCTACAATGTCCTTTAATATCTAATTCGCTCTACCTCGGAATTAATATATTTTCATATATGCTTAACCGAAGGGGAATTTTTTTCTCGATAATAGATTTACCTGTACTTGGGCGCGAACGCAGGATTTTTTTTAATGTACCTGCGTTCGCGCCCAAGTACAGGTAAATCTAGTTATCGAGAAAAAAATTCCCCTTTCGGTTGTTAAGCATATATGAAAATATATTAATTCCGAGGTTAGAGCGAATTAGATATTAAAGGACATTGTAGCTCGATATATGTATGATCACGGTAAATGTGATATGACTTATATATATATTATATATATATATATATATATATATATATCTAATATATATATATATATATATATATATATATAATATATGTATATATCTATATAACTAAATATATAGTATATATATATATATCCTATATATATATATATATATATTATATATATATATATATTATATATATATATATATATATGATACGTTTCTAAAATACTGAACTACATTGCAGAAAATAGCTATTTTGACTCGGTGCAGAGCGCGAGTCACTAATTTACCCGGAGGAATGAGATTTGTAGTGTCGTACTCTGTGCTGATTCCAGAAATGGGAGAAATAACATATATACATATATATATATATATATATATATATATATATATATATATATAATATACTACATACATATATATATATATATATATATATATATATATATATATATATTATATATATATATATATATGTATGATGTATGCATGTATGTATGTTTATTATTAATTCGAAATCAATGTTGTCTCTCATGACTTTAATTTCTCTAGCACTATTCTCTGCAACAGCTTTAACAGCAACGAAAAGCTAACATACCTTCCTTCCAAGCTGAACAAATGAGCAAATAAACGACAAAATCAATATGAACAAAATTAAAATAAACCTGTTTTGTTCTGTTTGTTGTCCTTTTATGTAATATCCCCCGATAAGAATTGATAAGTCAACAACTATCCAATTTAGTAGAAGCAATTTGAGTCACACACCAGGAAATGATTGATGGATCATGTGATTGCGTTTGGCAGCTTCGTCATTAAGGAAAACCTGGAGTCGGTCTTTCCTTATACAATTACTGACAATGTTCTTTTTTTTTATAGACGATTTTCAGCTTTTTAATTTCTTTTATTTTTCGTTTTGCTTTCTATAAATCTCATGTTTTTTACGAGGAACATTTCATCTGTTCTGTTATTGCATTCTAATACTAAACATAAATTTTTTTTGTGATTTCGTTCGCTTTTTTTTATTTATTTATTTTTGATTTTGCTTTTTATAAATCTTATGTTTTTACGAGGAACATTCTATATGTTCTTTTATTATATAATGCTAACATTTAACAACATATTTTTTTTCTGATTTCGTATGCATTCTTCAATAAAACAGAATCGAACGTGTTTGTTTTTCATTTTTAAACAATTTTTAGTTTTAAGAAAGTTATTGACTTTTGTAACATGCATTCCACTCTGTGTTTAGGAAAGTTATTGCCTTTTGTTAATTTTACTTTATACTCATCGATGGATTTTCACCTTCAATCAATTGGGCAAAAAGACAAAATACAAAGGGGAATTGTAAGTGCTGCAGGGGCGGTGTTGTGGGAAGGTGTGAACTGACGCTGACGATTGCCCCAGAATTCGTACCAAGTTTTCGAAGGAGGTTAGGTAAGCAACATGAATGCGCCAAAATTTCACCTTGAACATTTTTCTTTTTTTTTCTTTTTCATTTCGCAGCATTTTTTGTGATTTATGCAACTCAGCTTAGTAAACACTTTATCACTAATCCAAGTATGGTGATTAGGGTAAGTCTGTAGCTACGACAATGCAAATGATATTAGTTAAAACGAAATGAAATGGTTCAGAATAAATAAATTACTATCAATATGAAAGAGCCTTTATGATACAGTACCCATAAATCGTCAGAACCAAATTAAAATTTGCAGCATCACGGGGCAAAATAGACGCGGAGACCATAATAAACTATGAACTGTATTGGATTTATTTACAGGCGTTATTTCAGCATTAAAATACTTCACTGCGAGAATACATATAATAGAATAAATGGCAGCAATATCTCTCTCTCTGTTACTAATATGAACTGATTTTATGGCGCCTGTGTTAATATAAAAAAAAGCAGGTTCGTTGTTACTGATGAGCCTTTTTTTTAATCTGAGGCAGACCTAAGGATTATTTTTGGGTTTTATTGGAAGTACCTCTAATTTCCCCGTGGAACCTTGTCCTAATATATATATATATATACGTGTATATATATATATATATATATATTATATATATATATATATATATATATATATATATATATATATATATATATATTAAAGGCACTAGTAACGGTCTATTATATTAATAGTCGGGTTGATAACCTTAGCTCTTGCTGGTTAGAGACAGATGCAAAATGCTGGATTCCTTGAAGATGCTGAAATGCAAAAAAAAAACAAACAGGAAAGCTTACCGGCTCACAATGGGGGTCAGTGACACATTCCAAAGATCACGAGTTTCACGTATGTAGCATGCATGCCTCTTGTGCGCCAGTTGGTGAGTGTGTGTTTGTAATGAACAGAAAATGACATATAATCTATGAGAAAAGTTGCAAAGGGGGAGTCACTGAATTTGATTGATAGAGTATGGAACACGCCACAGAAGAGGTGCTAGAAGAGGTGTTGCAGATCCTTCGGACAAGGTAACCATTTGAAGTGACAATTACTTGAGTTCTAGAGAAAGGGAAGTGAGCTGCGGCACACATTCTTTATTGACGAACTTTAATGTTTTATGTTCATAATTATGGTCTCTTTATTTCAGATGGATTTGAAGCCACCTTATGGGTTTTCTCCAGACTAATTTTGATTATTGATAAACTATGAATGTTTGGACACTTAAGGGAAAAGGGGGTACTTACTTAAATATGATTTTGAGAGGAATATGATAGTTTAACGTTTCTTTTTTGGTCAAACTTAATTAGTTTTATTCCATTTTCACATTTTCATGTTAGCTAATTTTGGAAATAAAAAGTTTATTTTGGTAGAACAATAGTTTATATTAGCTTTTTAGTTTGAAATTGATTTCAGCCAACTTCAAAGATGGCCTTCCACAGGAAAAAGGTAGGATACGTGTAGATGTTTTGTTTTCGTGTCATAAAATATATATACATATATTCTATTTCTAAAATAAGTTATATAAACAGTAGTGATAAATAAAACTCTTGGGAAAGATCCATCACAGAAGCATTTTTCATCGTCCTGCTTATCAGTCCTTTTAAAAGTTTCAGCGGAAATTTTTTTTTCTAATATTAAAATAAGATATACGAAGACACCGAACTGCTTCATTTAATTTTGCATTACAGCATTTGATAAGAGATAAGCAACGCGAACATTAATATCTATAAACATAAAATGGAAGAATTGTCTAACTACATATTACAGCCTTTCCTGTATGTAGCCTGCTTGCCACACAGTTTCAGTTTTCGACAAAGCCCCTTCGTTATGAAAAGACCTTCATACAGTGCAGGAATAAAAGATGAAGACAATGGCCCTCTCAGGGACACAGTGCAAGTCAGCTTTCGCTACAGGGATGGAAAATGCACAGAAAAATCAGTGAAGAAAAGTAATCATATATTTAATTGTTTCTCATGAAACAAGAAATCTATGAAGTTTTGTCATTTTGAGGGGGGAAGTAGGTGTTAGGGTAGACTGATAATCCCACCCTCCGTAAATACATGAAGATATATATATATTTATATATATATATATATATATATATATATATATTATGATATATTATATATATCTATATATATATATATATATATATATATATTATATATATATTATATCTATATATATATATATATATATATATATATATATATATATATATATATATATATATATATATATATATATATATATATATATATTAGTACCAAATAGCTGGAACCAGAATAAAAAATGCTTAAAATGGACCTATTTTGTTAGTTAAAACCCCAGAAAACCATCAAAAAGTTTTCATACTTTGTTTTTTTAATAGTCCTTATCACAAAAAGTGCATTTTATGATGAAATTGATAAAAAAAATCAGGAATTTGGGGATATTCTCACAGAAAATGCCGCGAATAGGGCGAGTTTGTTCCAGACACCAATTCCGCGAATGTGTGAGTCAGTGAATCCGGAGAACGCGAACACAGGGGGCCTACTGGTATACACACACACACACTTACATACTATTGGACTGGCCTTCGATGGAAAATCTTTAGGAACAAATATGAGGACCGATAACCCTCTAGCATCTTAGAAATTCCAGATCCTAATCTTATCCGGCTGAAAGCTGAGATAATCACCGACTTCATTAATTATAGTCATTAAGAGAGCCCTAATAACCAATCACTCCTGGGACTGAGGGAAATCAATTCAATCAGAGTGGAAAGCTCGGTAAAGAAGAAATACAGACGTACACACAGACATAGTAGTGCTTTCCTCCGTAAGAGTCCAACTCAGAAATAAATAAGAAAAGAGACTTGAGTATTTTCTCATTCTGGATTTCTGTTCGTCTTCCCTTGAGAAGGGGAGCGATTCATTACCCTTGGAAGGAAAGGTTCATCCTGTAAGTGACCTCGCGGAGGAAGGCGGAAGACAGATTGCTCTCGCAGATTCTGAAGGAGAAGAATTATTGTAAGATATATAAATATATATATATATATATAATATATATATATATATATATATAATATTATTATGTGTGTGTGTGTGTGTGTGTGTGTGTGTGTGTGTGTGTGTGCGTGTGTGTGTGTATGTATATAATGTATAATGTAATATACCTACACACACACACACACACACACACACACATATATATATATATATCATATATATATATATATATATATACTATAATTCCCAACCCCACATTCTCTATATTTGTAAAAATATAAATATATAAAAAAAGTCGTCTCATATACTTCCATTTCTGTCCATCCAGAAAATGAATCAGTGACAATTTCACAGACCTGCTTCTTTCATGAAAGAATGAAGGACGAAAGCTCCGGAATTTACAAGAACTTTCAATTCACTACAAAAGCAGTTTCCCCCAGTTCAAGTAAAAAGAAGTGTGGGGGGTGGGACCTTTTTGAAAGCCAAGCGCTTTATGGTGCCACTGAACAAATGACCCTGAACAAGTGCCCTGAGCAAGACACTGGAGAGAAGAGGAAGAGGAATCCTGGAATCCTTTTGGAGAAAATAAACTCGGAAACTTGGCCTTTCTGAGCAAAAGCTCAAAAGAAAAGTCGGTGATGTCTGAGGTGGAGGGAAATCTCTTCTTCGGTCACTGTTGTTTTATTTGCTTCCCGAGTTTTGTTTTGGTTTGAGTTTTTCCGTAATCTTTTTCTGGCGCCATTTCTTCGAGTTTGGTTGTTCTACTGTGTGTTTTTTTTATTATTATTATTTTTTATTATTATTCTGGCAAATATCATGATACGGTACATCCTGGTTAGTGGTTTTGCCTTATTTTATTTCACTTCTTTTGTCTATCAAGATTTCTTCATTCAGTATAAATATATATATATATATATATATATATATATATATATATATATATATATATATATATATATATATATATATATATATCATAGACCCCTTCAAATAGAAGGACTGGTATCCTCTATGCTCGGTATCTGGAACTTGGGTCCCACCCACAATTTGTGTCAAATACATGATAGAACCTTCATTCTGGTGTCTTAAGGGGTTTTGAAGGGCGAAGAGTTCATTTGTCATACTTTTAACCTCCTACGATGTCATCTGAAGGTCATTTAAAGGTCAAATCTAGGTCATTTAAAGGTCAAATCTCATAAAAAACACAAAATCATACAGAATATTGTATATTCTCTCAATTAAAGCAATGGAAAACACTTAAGGTTACCCTGTCACTGAATTAAAATCCATATATAAACAGTTAAGCCTGGAGAAACACAGGAACATGTCTAAGGCAAACAATATAGTTATTCTAGAAACAAAATCATTGAAAAAACATTCCATATATCAATAACATTAGGTACATGTTTAGTTTTTAGCATATAGTTTTTTCTTTTCTTCTCAAGCAGCCAAGGTGTCTTTCTTTATCACTGTTGTCTATCACAAATGCTTTCAAAAAAATGTTTGACAGAGTAAGGCATGCTCCTTGAATTGCAACCATTGGACTATCGATACAGATAAAGTTTTGGGCTGAGATGAGCTCGGCAGCAATGCAAGTTGCACTCATCAAAAAGTTTGTAGGCTGAGTGTACAAAATGCACTGTTGAGAGTAGAGGTACAAGTTAGTCCACCTCTGCTTAAGTTTGTGAGAAACTCTGAATTAATATGATGGTCGTCGTTATCTTCAGTTTCGACACTCAAAATATTACCTCGAAATTTGTGTTCCAGATATCCAGCTAGAAAAATAATTTATGTTTGATACTGTCATTAGATTGAACTAGGTCTTCAGTGTCAGCAATAGTGATGTCAAAGTGATAATCATCAATGCAAATGTTAGAGGTACAAGGCACATCATTAGACTGGTGCGGCGTAGACTCGTATTTCAAAAGTGCATGGAGGTTCTTGGTTGCTGCAGCTGCCTTGATATCTACAATGTCAATGTAGAAATTACCCCCATTGCGTTGTCTGGCTTGGCCAAAGAACTTTTCAAGGGCCTCATCAGCAAACACACCAGGTAGCACATAGGTGACTTGTACTGACGTCAATAGCCACTCTGCAGCCTCAATGTGGCTCTTGTAGACAGCACCAATGCCTCTGCAGTTTGCTTTGTGAGCTTTTGCGTCCGACCTCGACCACCTGACCATGCACAAGAGGATATAACATCACAAGTTTCATTAAGTTTCTGAAAGTAGTGCAATTATTGGTCCATGGTTGACGACAATCATCACGCATGAATACCGGAATACCGATCTTTCACATTCATCATGTGGAACCAATCAGTGATCAGCTTAACAAAAATGATGGTGCCCTCGCTAATGCCAAGTTTGTCCTTTAGAGTTGAAAGGGCAGCAACAGTTTTGTCATTGAAGATTTGACAAACAAAGGCACCCTTTGTCTCTGCAAAGGCTTTGGGTACACAGCTGTGTATGTGATCTTGGTTAGACGGATGCTGTTTCTCCTGTCTTCATCGTACAGTGCTTCTATGTCCTTCCATCGTGCAACATATGTTTTTCCATCTTTTATGAAAGAAAGTTGCTTATCCTGAACGGTTTATCCAGTTATTTCTTACATTTTTGAAAGAATGAACATAGTCAAAAACAAGGAAAAGCATGATTTAATTTAGCATTTATAAAAGCTTTACCAGGACCACCCACCTAATTTACCGTAAACTGCAACGTTTGTGTTGCAATTATCACCTACCCACAAGAAATTATAGTACCACCAGCATCGCTAACCGCTACTAGAGCTTCTACCAGAATTTCCTTGAGTTGATCTGAATTAAGTTTGCAACAGGGTAAAGCGTAGTATATATTTAGGGCCACCAAATGGCAGACAACTTCAATTACTAAAGCATGTGTTGCGAGAACTTCGGTATCACAAGAACCATTTTGAGTGTAACCAACAACACGACCACCTGAGTACCTAAGTGTTTCTGTGAGCTTCACTTCATCAAAAAGAATGTTGACAGACGCTGCTGAGTTTAAGTTTTTGAAAAGTTGCTCCAAGTTTTTATCATGTAGACTACAGGAGAGAAGTTTTTTCAACAGTTCCACTCTAGGTAAAACAACTGAACCAGACTTTCGTAGCATTTTTATATGCAGCTGGTGAAATGTTATGGAGTTCGGCACCAGAACATAAAGATTTCTGTCAAAGCGACGGCCTTCTGGATGCGTGAGTAATAACTGTAACTGAGAATGAAGGAAACTGAAAATGAGGCGAATCAGAACAACTCATATGGCTCATTCCATTGTACTGCACTTTTCAGATAGTCTGCATCTTTGAACTCATACTCTGTTATGCATGGCATAATTTTATCAAACTGGGACCATTTACTGAGCAAGGCTATTCTTTTGCAGACAACCAGCTTAGAAAAATATGTCTTAGGTATTTCCTTTCCATTTTTCTCAACGCATTTAAGATACAAAAACCCAAATGACGATTTCACACATGTTGCAAATGGAGAAATTGATAACGAACGGCCCTTTTGCATCAGTTTTTAGAAATGTAAATATCATCACTATCACAAACATACGATAATCCTTTGAGATATGCTCCTGGATGTCATTAACAAATGAATAAAAGTCGCCGATCTTATCCACAACTTCATTTCGGAGTCTTTCGTTTTCAGCTCGGGTCTCTGCTGAAGCAGTTGTAATTCTGGTGCTGACGGGACCTGCTTTAAAAAGCATGACTTTGAAACTCCAGGGAAAATGGATGGTGGATGGACTTGGTCTTTCCCTCCTTTAACTGTAATCCATTCACAGTCAAAATGATGAGCACAGGCATAGATCTGCTTCAGCTGTAGCAAACTGGAACGCTCATTTGGCATAGCATCGATCCAACGGTTTTCGCTCCCTACCACTTCATCAGTTGGAAATGATACTACTTTGGTGTATGGTTCATCCCTGTAATTTCCTCGACATCCGTAGACATTACACTTCTTAGGCATTGTGCGTTGTTAGTAGAAACCCCTGAAACAAATTAAATAAATTATATCAATTATGGTCTAAGACAGTTTTGGCAATTAGTTTATCAATATGTTGCTAGGATTACATTCCTTTTTCGACTAAAACATAAACTCCTTAAATAGGCCCATTTTATGACTAACATACGGCACTAAAAGTGAATAAATGTAAAAAATGTTTACATACATTCAAATCATTGTTTACATACATTCAAATAATTGTTTACATACATACAAATCATTGTTTACATACAGTGAACATATTACGTCATAAAATAGTGGGACCCAAGTTTCGCAACCCGAGAGTGCAAGATACTAGTCCTTCTAGTTTAAGGGGTCTATGATATCCTATATATAATATATATATATATATATATATTATCGTTATATATATATATATATACTATATATATATATTCATACAAAGCCTCCTTTCTTGCCTCCCTCATGCACACAAACCACTCCCACCCATAAACTATATCACTCACGCACACACGCATGCACACGCATATATACACCCAACAATAAAATAAAAATTCCACACCTGCACAGGATTAAGACGGTGACTCAGGACCCTCTGAAAACTAACCCTTTTGTTAAAAAAAAAAAAAAATTTTTCATTTACTTACCCACACACCTTAGCCAAATCCCTGATAACGTCCAACAAATTTACTCCCCCAAGGACACAGGTGTTTACGCAATCCATGCCAGGACTGTGACCAATCTTACATCGGATTTACAGGAAAATCACTTCCCCAGAGACTAATACAACACAAACGGTCAGTAAGGTATGGGCAACAGAACTCAACTATTTTCAACCATATAAATGAACATAACCATAGAATAAACTGGAATTTGTCACGTATAATTTATAGCAGCAACTGCCGCTACAAGAGTCAAATGATTGAATCGGCCTTAATTAAAGAGAGTTCAGGTATGAACATCTCAAAAGGAGCATGGGATTCAGATGTGATCGACAAGATTTTCATTCACCAACGCTTCAGAAGATTAAAGGATGATTATCAGCGGGAGTGACCTAAATTGGCTTACCTATGGATAGATCTCTTGGTATAAATACCACCTTTTCTGTAATGTTTTTTCTCATTCATATACCTGAAGAGGGAGACATCATCCTCTGGAATATAGTATTTTTCTCTCTATATTTTGGTGTTTTTATGGGCTTCTTTTATTAGATGGAATTTTGTTGTAACAGAACATTTTTACCAGTCATATATATACATATATATATATATATATATATATATATATATATATATATATATATATATATGTATATATATATATATATATATATAGTATATATATATATATATATATATATATATATATATATATATATATATATATATATATATATATATATATATATATATATTTGAAAGGCCAATTAAAACTTGAGACATATCCTGTTTTAACATAAGAATTTATTTACATATATACGTGTGTATGTGTGTGAGCTCGCATGTGTATGATTGTAGATATATATGTGTTGTAAGGAAAAAGTAATCAGAAATTAAATAACAAATAAATTTTTAAAAATGAGACCGAAAAAACACATGCCACCTACTCCCAAAAGTACATAGGAAGGAAACAAAAAAACCCTGAGAGGAAATTCCACAGCAAGGCGGGAGAGGGATGTCAGTGCTTGTTTAAAACGATTTTATTATGACTCAACACTGTTATTATAAAATCTATTACGCAATGCCGGTAGGAAATCTGATTCACTTTTCAATATAATACATACCAATGCAACTGATGCATTTCTACTTAGAAGGAGATTATAATGGTACCAAAAACAAACTTTAGAATTATTTAATAATTATATTATAGAACAGAAAATAAAGCTTTGAGTAAACTGGAGTGAACTTTATCATTTTTATTTTAAAGTATTACAAATGCTAGCAGCCGTAGTACTCCATTATATAAACACATTATTGACCCCAATAGTTCCAAACAAAGGCCTAACTTCATAAAAAAAGAAATATGAAAAATATCACAATACAGACTCAGCTAAAGAGAACACTGTGAGTGCATATTTGGGATCACAAGACTATTCCCGAGACAATATTGCTCATCACCTCAAGTGGCACTTGAAATCGCCTCGAGGAAGACTCAGAAGATGAGAGAAAGGAACAGAAGCCCTTGAGGCGTTGCCTTGTGTGGGACAACACAGGGACGTCTCGCTCGGAGGATCTTGGTAAGTTGCTGGGGACTTCTTTTTATCCATGAGGGGTTTTTGTTGCTAGGAGCTGTGCCTTGAAGGAGTCATGGGATTTATATAGATGTGTGTGTGTATGCATAATACATATGTTAAGGTACACTGAAATCGTACTGTAACATCGAAAGTGCTTGGTATCTTTATCATTTAAGTCATTACTCTGGCTTCTACTCTCTCTCTCTCTCTCTCTCTCTCTCTCTCTCAAGTCCGCTCCCCGTAGGAGGGGTAGCACCGACAGTGCACTTCATACGGTGCACTGTAGCTATTACTTAAGGATCTTTGCAGCGTCCCCTCGGCCCCTAGCTGCACCCCCTATCATTCCTTTTACTATACCTCCGTTCATGTTCTCTTTCTTCCTACTTACTTTCCACCCTCTTATAACGATTGTTTCATAGTGCAACTGAGAGATTTTCCTTTCAAAACTTTCTACTCTCATTTTTCCTTGCAGCGCTGAATGACCTCATAGGTCCCAGTCCTTGGCCTTTGGCCTAAATGATATATTCTATTTTCAAGTCCACTAAAATTCTTAACTCTTCGTTGAACTAATAATCACAAATTAATATGAAGAATCTAAGTGAGCCTTACTCGGGCCTGAAGTACCTGGCATAAATATAACAGAAATTCCAGTGAGGAAAACCCAAAGAACGTCAAAGGGTTGACACCATCTAAAGAGGAAGTGGGGAGAGAAATGGTTCAAGTTTCCTGCAGCAGCTACTGTCAGTATTGCTTCTCAAAAAGCTCACTGTTTGTTCTCTAGACTGACAACAGATGCTCTCGTATTTAGAGACGCTCGTCTTCGTGCCGACAAAAATTGGTGATGAATGATGACTTCAAGATGTCACATACGTTAATGAAGTTAGTTCGGTTACTTTGTTCCCCCCTCCCCCACCCCCCTTTTTTTCCCCCTTTTTCTTATCTTAGTAAATTGAACTTAATAGAAAAATTATTTTCATTCTGTTGGTTATTAACAAACACATTCTCTCTCTCTCTCTCTTTCTCATGCACACAAATAAGCACATACACATAAATATATTGCTGCGTATGTTTATGTGTGTTTTGCGTGTGTTTGCTTCTCCGCGCGTACGCGCCCAAATAAACGAGTACAAAAAATAGCATTAGACGTTATTGGAAGCAAGAGATACTGACATTTTTCAGCGAACAAAGAAAGACAACTGAACATTTTCAACTCGGATTCCAAACCATACTTGTTTTCCAGTGATTCAGTTCCATTGAAAAGGAAAAGCCGTAAGGCACTGAGGTTAGGTTAGTGGTCTGCTGGTGTCCTACAGGTGTCCCTTAGGTCATTCTAGTACTATGTGCAACGTCATAGTTCCTAAAGCAGGTCCTTAGCCAAAGCAACAAATATCACATACTTTCTCACAGAACCAAAGGTTCGTTCATGCCATTCTCATTTGTGTTTAACTGGCCATCGAAAATACCCAGACAACTGGACCAGGTGACGCTTCTTTCCGGCAACCACCTGGATTTAGAACTCTAAGCTACCTGTAAAGTAGCCCTCAAGTTGTTGACTCATATAACATTCCCTCTTTTAAGTGGTGGAAGTTTATCATGTCCATAAAGTATATAGTCATCGTCAAGTCATTTGACCTCATTTTTTTCACGGATCTGAGACGCAGCGACGTATAGAAATGCCACTCCCGTCGGCCTTCACTTTAAGAGACCCTAAATTAATGATCCACAAGAACCCCCAAGGTTGTCTGTTTCTGGATCTCATTCGGGCCAAGACATGAGATAATCCACGACTTCGTTAACATGTCATTATGAGAGACTTATTAGTCATTCCCAACTGCTGATGGAGAAGCCGACTAAACTGTTTCAGTTCACTTCTCAGAGAGAGAGAGAGAGAGAGAGAGAGAGAGAGATCCCATCATATTTATTTATATATATATATATATATATATATAATATATATATTATATATATATATATATATATAATATACTATATATATATATATATACATATATATATATATATATATAATATATATATATATATATATATAGATATTTATATATATATATATATATATATATATATATATATATTATATGTATATATATATTATACATATATATATGGGGATACAATCCACAATGAAGTAAAATCCTCTTGTAGTTTAAAATATATATTCTTGTACAGGATTAAAGCTTTCGACCATCAACTGTGGTCTTGTTCACTAAAGTGAACAAGACCACAGTTGATGGTCGAAAGCTTTAATCCTGTACAAGATTATATATTTTAAACTACAAGAGGATTTTTACTTCATTGTGGATTGTAATCCCCATTTACTTAGAGGTATGACATAGTACTTGGCTTCTGCACACACATATTTATATATATATATTATATATATATATATATATATATATATATATATTATATATATATATATATATATATAATATGTGTGTGTGTATATTCATCGAGCTACAAATGTCCTTTAATATCCAGTCGCTCTACCTCGGAATGAATATATTTTCATATATGTTAACCGAAGGGGAATTTTTTAGCTGATAATAATTTCGCCCTCTCTTGGAGAGGTGAGGAGTTATCAGGACCCCAGTGACATTATCGACTAGGCCAACAAGTGATAAAAATTCATATATATATATATATATATATATATATATATATATATATATATATTATATATATATATATATATATATATATATGTGTGTGTGTATGTATGTATATATACATACATATATATATATCTATATATATATATATATATATATATATATCTATATATATACATATATGTGTATATATTATATATATATGTATATATATATATATATATATATATATATATATATATATATATATATATATATATATATATATATCTTCCCGTTCTCCTAGGAATACTGAGCAACCAAACAGAATTACGAATAAGAAAAAGAAAGAAAGAAGAAGTGAAAACTCGAGAAAAGGGTGAATCCTCAACCACACGAAGAGGATGTTTGCAATCACTTGAGCGAAGGCGATCCAATACCTCAGCGTAGCATTGAAACCCCTGAAGGACACTGAAATTGAAAAAACGTTTTCCTGGGGATACGTTTTCCAACGCGATGTATCGCCTTTACTCTTAAGAGCAATAGCGATATCAACGTTTATATCAGTGTCTCGGTGGGAGATTAATACAGAATGTCGAAATGTCCAGATTATACTATTATACAAAAGTGGAAACTAAATATCTGGTATTTATGGCATTACAACAGCTTCATTTGGGCTAGTGTTTCAAAATCAATCTATGGGTGTTAATCTAGAAGTAAAATTCTATTTAGTAATCTGCATGTAAATAGCTATTTGGTTTGGATATATGAAAGCTTCATTTTTATCGGATTGTGTGCATGTGTGTTTTTGTTGGAGTTGGTAGTTATTAGAGAGAGAGAGAGAGAGAGAGAGAGATGAGAAAGAGAGAAAATTAATACAAACTCTGTTTTCGGAAGTTGGACGACAGAGACAATTCCTTATCCCTTTTCTATAAAGTAAGATAAATGGATTCCACATCCAAAAGTAATTAGGTTTCGTGGCCATAAATTACGCTTGTCAGTTCAGTCAGAAGGAAAACGATCAACAATTCGCCTTCTGCTAGAAGATTATATGGAATTTTCATGCATCTTGCACTTAGAAATAAACATACAGCTATCCAGTAAATTCTTCTCTCTCTCTCTCTCTCTCTCTCTCGTCTCTCTCCTCCTCTCTCACTGACTGATGTCTGTCTCTTACTATATAATAAAAAAAAGTTGAAGAGAATATCCTGTTTATAAAAAACAAAAAAGAAAAAAAAAAAAAAATACAGGAAAAACTTCGTAGTTGAGACGCCCTCACCAGGAGGGTCATCGCGGCTGAGTTCAGCGGCATTCAGCTGAAGTGTGACAGGTCCGCGAATCACCCGAAAGCTCACTGAACACCAGGCTTTAATTTAATGGACAATAGATGTTGGGAAGGCCCGCCCTTTGGGTTATTTGGTTTCATGGGAGATTGAAGGGTATTTCGGGGTAAAATGGGGTATTTAGAAGCATAAAGGATATTTGGAGCGCAGTGATTCAACCTGTCATTAACCCGCCCATTGAAAGCATTGAAAGGACATACAAGAATTATGCTCATTATGATATTTAAGAGACATTGAAAGTGGATATCAGTGGAAGTTATAGGAATAGTTATTTCAGGATAAAAGGGCATAATGAATTAATGTCCCCGAAGACAGGACAATCTTACTGATGTGAAGGCATCATTCCGTCTAATTGCTTGTCCAGTTATCCAGCGAATTTCATCTTCATCCTGAGTGACACTGATTTATAAAGACTTCTTGTGTTTCCTGTTCACGTTTTATGTATATCTGATAAGTAGGCCTGTGTATTTGTGTCTTTTACCAGTGCTGGTTCAGGAGCGTTTTTCTCCTATTGACAAATAAATATTTATGATTCGGTGAAATCGAATGTAATAAAGGGTGTCCATGAAGTCCCAGTACTATTACAAGTATTTATTGCACACTATGGTACTGGGACTTTATGGAAACCGTGTACAAATATAAAGCATACACAAATACACCTCACAGACACACACACACACACACACACATACACACACACATATATATATATATATATATATATATATATATATATATATATATATATATATAATATATATATATTGTGTGTGTGTGTGTGTGTGTGTGTGTATGTATGTATCAACAGTTAGCCTAGGTTGTTGAAAACCCAACAAAGGTCTTTGTTGGTTTGACGCCTGGCACGCGCAGAATGATGATAATTATTAGCATTTGTACCTAAAACATGTACAGAGAGAAATATGAAATCTTACCGAACAAATAATTCGTACATGCATTAATAAACAATTATGGATATCCCGTGAATGCCTTAACAATTCCATAATAGCTTAACTGTGACAGATATCTTTGACATGTAACTATCAGTATCTACTTCAACAGTGAGGCTTCACGTAGCGTCCGTAGCTGAGGAAATTATCGTCAGACAATTGTGGAACTCAGCGTCGATTCCAGGGACAATGAACACCTGCTTTCCAGAGACAACGGCTGATGACGGTCTCACGCATCCATTAGGACGCCAAGAATGAAATTTCTTATCTTGAGCTTTATTTGCATGAAAAGACAATTGAGAAATGGACCTAGTTAAGCCTTGATCTCGAATTCCTGTTGCTGGAAAATCTGATTTCAATACTACCATATTCAGTAGGAACAGAAACTTACAAAGTAAGTATTGTTCTCAAATTATAAAGAGAAGACTTTAATTGTTGCCCAAATTTACAGATTTTAGTTCAGAAATATTCCGCAGTGAATTACAAGTGCAGTAATATTCATTTTAAGTCAATGAATGTTGCCGATTTTCTCTCTCTCTCTCTTACTCTCTCTCTCTCTCTCTCTCTCTCTCTCTTTGAACATGGCCTTTTGCATACGAGGATGAGAAGTAGAGATAAAGGCTAGATAAAACTCAGCCGATGGGGAAATGAACACCTGCCCCTCAGAATCTAGATAAACAAAAAACTATCCCTGAACTAAAGCTCACGAACGAACTGACTCGTCCGAATATTAAGGTTCAACGCTCATAAGGTATTTTATTTCCTACAAGAAAAGTCGGCAGAATAATTTACCTTAGAATTAACCTTCCCACCGCTGACTGGAAAGGAAATGTTTTGCATGAACTTATGGATTGGCCTGCTGATGCTGGAATTCTGGATAAAAATATTATGAATATGCTTAAAATTTCGCAACTGAAGAAAAAAACATTTCTGGAATTTTGGATTATGAAGGACGAGAGAGAGAAGAGAGAGAGAGAGGAGAGAGAGACAGACAGACAGACAGACAGAGACAGACAGAGAGAGAGAGAGAGAGAGAGAGAGGATGAGAGAGAGAGAGAGAGAGAGAGCCACGTAAACCTAATTTTTATTGCGTCTTAATGTCTATTAATGTTTAAAAGCATTTATCTGACGTCACAAGTGCCATGGTCATTTCATCAGTGTCAGGTCACGGGTGCCGGAAAAGCTGGACCAGAATTCGCCCGATCTGAGAATATATATATATATATATATATATATATATATATATATATATATATATATATATATCTAAAGAGGTGAAAGAGGGGAATGGCTAATAATATTAAAGTGGTTTTATATAATAAATAAAGTCATAGCTCTGCTCGCCTAGAGACAAGGGGTGGTACACTGCAAAGTTCACATGGGAGAGAAGGGTATTTGCTGAACAAGCAACTTGTCTCAGAGGTCGTTCCCCGTTTGCGAGGCATGTGCATTCGTTTGTACGCGTATTACAGGCCTACTGGTTCAGGGTACTTGTGGAAGACGCATTCTTTGTACAAAGGAGAGAACAAGCGGTTGCTCGAAGTGTCGGGAGAAAACGCCCATCGAAAGGTAAGACACGTTCTATAAAAACTTAGAAAATCTGTTACCTTTTGGAAAAGAGAGAGAAGTGTGGAAATATTCTCTTTACGTAAATACTTTGAAAAGAGTGACGTGGGGTGTTCTATACTACTATTATCTTTATTACAGATGGGTCCGATTCCATGGTTGATTAGGAATGGGATTCTCTAACTGATAACTGACGAATACTAGACAATGTGACTTGTTTGGGGTTTGAGAGTGTAACCTTAGTCCGGAAGGTAGAATGTTATCTTATTGGTTTTCTTTTATGGGCAGATTGGGGTATTTATGCCATTATGACTTGTTAATCATTTTGTTCTTTGTTATAACCAATTGCTTTGGGAAATAAATGATATTTTTTTTATATTTACGCAGTCTAATAAGCCTCGAGACATCTTACAGACAGGGCACCGTTGGCAACAGGTAAGAGTTCCCAGTTTGTGTTTAGGGAATAAAAGGGGCGTAATAGTGGTAAAGGCTTTTTATATATTTTTCAAGCTGTAGGTACGCTCCGAAGGGACTGGTGACCAGTTAGAAATAGAGGGTTTCGGTTTTATTTTGATAGGAGAAGGGGTTTATTAATCATGTCACAGGCAACTCAGGTCATAACTGCTGATTCGACAGAGAGAAGCTGTTCCTCGGACAGTCTTCCTCTCCCAAGCCAAGTCAGTTGATTTCTTGAGATTACGGAATAAAGGTGTTTAAAAAGAGAGAAAAGGGGGGGGTGAGAAAAGTTTAGTTTTCGACATATTAAAGTGTTCGCAGTTCGCACATGTTTGCGGTGTATGTGAATTCGTTGTTACGGTTCATATGAAGACGTAAGTGTATTTTCGAGTTTTTTTTTTTCTTTCTTATTTTTTTTCCTCTTTTTGTTTTGTGGATTTTCTTTAACTTTTTGTTCTTGTTCATCTTCCTTGTGTGTGTGTGGCGAACTTGCCTGAGTGGGATTTTTGCAGCAAGTCGTGCCTGAGAGAGAGAGAGAGAGAGAGAGAGAGAGGCGAGTTAGCTCAGAAACACCTTGCGTTCTTTCTTTTCCTATCCCTTCCTTGTTATTATTATTTATTTTTTTTTATTTTTTTTTTGTGCATTTTCATGGGGTTGATTTGTGATTGGGGACGGGGCACGCTTACCTTTTGTTATCTGTTGTTGGGAAAAATTTTTTTTTCTTGTTGGGTTTAGTGTATATAAATACATTGATGTTATTGAGATCGGGGAACAGCCTTGGGAAACAAGATAAAATGGCAGATACTAAACCGACGACCGCTACTACATCACGTGACGAACATTTCTGCGGGGGTCAGCCCGTTCAAAGGGATTGTGGATGGCGCTTTGTCACAACCTGTGAATATTTTCATAGAAGGAGTTAATAACTATTTAGCGGGGAAAGAATATAGTAGCGATGTAGAGGCATTCAGAGAGACGAAAGCTTTTGCCAGATTTCAATAAGGGAGACCTCAGTCATAGGTCAAGGAGTTTCCAATTTACAAAATGTCGTACCTGGACAGACTTGCAAGCATTTTTTGAAAACAGCATATGGCTCAAAGAAACACGGAGATATGGTGAGAGACCTTCGAGGTCTTTGTAAACTACGGAAAGGCACTAATAGCCTTGTAGAACATAGTTCAAAGCTGTTTGACGCAGTGGCAGATTGGGTAGGAAAATTGAAAACATCTAAATGGGTTACAGGGGATAATCTCCCTCTAAATAATGTTCATAAACTGATCTTTTTTCCTGCTCTTACACGAGGTACCCAATGCAATAGTCGATAGCTTTGATGAAAAGGTTGAGCCTACCTCAGACGAAGAATTACTTTATACCCAAATAGATAAACACAGGTCTAAATGTCCCACCGTAGATAGCACAATTTTTAACGGGACAGCCCGAGGGATAGAGTACAGAGAGACACGGAACTTTCTCCTCATCGTCTGTGTGCAAAAGGTTGAGTATAACAAAAGATCGATCGATCAAAAGCAACAGCAGTTGCGTTGTTTCAAACTGCAATAAACCCAGGACATCCCAAAGAAATTGTGTAGGGTTAAATATTGCGGAATGTGTAAAAGTACTGGAGCATTATTGGCAGTCTTGTCCGGTCTCAGATACGGAGAGATGCGAGGCTGCACCGCAAGGTTCTGGTAATTATAATGTGAGAACTTCCAGGCGGGTCAAACCAGAGGGCAAAGGGATAGGCGAAATTTTTGGAAGCCCGATCAACAAAAAGGGTACAGGTGATTGGTACATGCCATTGTGGTCCTCGTGGGGACGCCCAGAGCCCAAGCCCATGGTCTATGGAACAGTAGGGATGTGGATATCCCGTTTTCATAGACACTGGGGCATCAATAAATCTAATGGACTATAATTTGTATCAATCCTGTTCTCCAATTACCCTTTGCAGCCTCTACGGAGACGGTGTGTGATGTTGCAAGCCCATAGATTAAACACCTGGGTTGTGTACAAATAAGGTTTGCTCTCGGTGACAGAGTGTTAACAGAACCTTTTTTGGTAATAAAAGGAATTGCCTTAGGTAATAATCTTGTTGGGTCATCCTGCTTGTAGAAGACACAAGATTTCGATCCATGCGGGTGCTAATGGGGATAACAATCGGGAAAATGAATTACCTCATACCATATGAGGACGTGAATAGAATGGAGGACATGGAGGTTATGAAAGAGGAGAGGTGCTCGGTGGTATTAATGGCGGTGATACGAGTGTTATGGGGAAAGGTAATGTTAAAACACGTTGTGATCTGGGAGATGATTACGGGGGTTCTATCAGAGTTCATAGTGGTAACAATGATACTAACAATACTGGTGATATACTAATATGGATGTTGTTTCTTGATACTAACAATGCTGGGGATAATACTGAGGGTGGTAATTTGTATGGGGCGGTGGCAAGGGGAGATACTACCACAAATATAGAGTGTTTTTATTTGAAGACATTATGTTACTACCAGGTTCAAAGGTTATGGTAAAAGTTAAATTGAAGGAAATGAGAAAACCCACAGATGGTGTGTTATTGAAAACAGTGAAAAGCTCAGTGGAGTTGTTAGCACGGCATCGGTGAACAGTGTATCCAAGAATGGGGTTACGTGGGTGGAGCTATTAACTGTAATGATACAGTTTAGGAGATACCGAAAAATACATATATAGTAGACTTCCATGATTGAACTGCGATAGTGGTTCTGTGGCTATCGTAGAGGGGAAACCTGAGTTTCGGAGGCAGAAATACAATCAAGGAAACAAACATTTAGTGAACATTTGGCTAATGCGGATTATAGCGAACACGTTGAAGCGATAAGCGGGCTCTTGGCGAATTTGGGGATACGGTAGCCTTGCAAGGTGATAAATTGGGGTTGACTAATGTGTTAGAGCATAAGGTAAATTTGGAGAGCAACTCAAACCTATTTATATTCCTGCATATCGCATACCTTTCAAAATCAAGAAGAACAGGTAGAGAAAGAAGTTGTTTAATAGATGGGAAGAAGAAGGAATCATTAGACCCAGTGTGTCTCCTTACACTTTCCCTTGTTAGCGGTACCTAAGAAAGACGGTTCGGTCCGTGTATGCGTCGATTTTAGACGTTTAAATGAGAAAACGATCCCTGACCGCTACCCAGTTGCGTGCATACCAGATCTTTTTGTCGAAATTGGGGACATAATAACTTATAGCTCAATTGATTTGGCGCAAGGTTTTCTTACAGGTCCCTCTCAGCGAGAGTAGCAAGGAATATACCGCCTTTTCAGTGCCAAAGGGACACTATGAATTTACGCGAATGCCTTTCGGTTTACCGGGCAGTCCGATGACTTTAACCAGGTTGGTGAACACGTTTTGCACGGTTATTGGGCAAAAATGTTTTTGTGTATATGGATGACATCCTGATCGCAACGGACACGATCGCGCAACACCTGGAAGTGCTTACAAAGAATACTTAGGAGGCTTAGATTAGTGGGGTTGAAAATCAAGTTAGCCAAGTGTTCGTTCTTGAAAAAGCAGATCACATATCTAGGTCACGTCATATCTAAGGAAGGGGTTAGAGTAAATGACGATAAAGTCAAAGCAATAGCGAATTTTCGCATCCCAGATCAAAGAAAGAGATTAAGTCATTCCTGGGTTATCGCCGGTTTCTTCAGGAGGTTCGTAAAAGGGTTTTCTAACATAGCAGCTCCCCTAACTGATGTGTTGCGGGAAGACGTTCAATTTCAATGGAAGGAATCCCAGGCGGAGAGTTTTCAAAAGCTTAAGGATGCGCTAATGAATCCCCCGGTTTTGAAGTTTCCAGATTTTTAAGGAACCTTTTTCATTAGTGACTGATTGCAAGCCAGGAAGGCATAGGTGCATGCCTTATGCAAAAGTTTGATGGGAAATTTTCATCCTATAGCTTTTTATAGCAGGAAGTTCAGGACAAAAGGCAGTAACGAGAAGTCCATGGCCACCATAGATAAGGAAGCCTTTGCAATAGTGTCGAGCTTAGTTTCATTTTAAAATGTTACTGATGGGAATAAAGTAGAAAGTCCTTACAGACCACAAACCGTTACTCGATCTTTTTAATAAACCCGATTTGTCTCCCAAAAGAGCTCGGTGGTTTCTAACTATCATAGATTTTGATGCAAAGCTCAAATATATAGAGGGCAAATTTAATGTTGTCGCGGACGCTCTGAGCAGGAGTTTTCATGACGCGGAAGGTTTCCAAGTCGCGCAGGTCACTAGCGAAGCCATACATGGGATATACCCCTCATAGAGCTAAGGCAAGATGAAGACGAGGTCTTAGCAGATGCGAAGCATTTCTGAGAGGGGAATTAGTCAAGAAACGTTATAGCTTGCCTTTTTCGGGTTTGGAGTTAGAAGGAAATCTGTTGGTTAGGAAAATAATATAAGTTGAGAACCAGTGAAAGTAAAGGAGATACGACACAGATCGTAATTCCGAAAGTCCTAATTCCAGTGGTTTTAGATATAGTTCATTGCAGGTTCGGTGTCCTCACTTGGGAATAGAAAAAACTTATGATGAGGTTCGGGCTAAATACATTTGGAATATATGGGTAAAGATGTGGAAAATTTCGTAAGGAATTGTGCGGTGAGCAACGCATGTAAGCCTGCTAAGACAACGTCATGCAAATTAGGATCGTATCCTATACCGAGTAAGCCTTTTCAGAGAATACATATGGACGTCTTAGGGAATTTTTGTGAGTCTAGATATGCGAACAAGTACTTGCTAGTGATAATAGATGAACTTACAAGGATAGTAGAAATTTTCCCACTTAAGCATAAAACGGCCGAAGAAGTATGCCATAGCATTTTTCAATGGTATCGTTTGCAGATACGGTTCACCCGAAGTTCTATTAACCGACAATGGGAGGAATTTGTGAACAAAAAACCTTGGAGTGTTTTAGCTGAATTCATGGGAATACAGAAATAACAATTATTCCATACAGACCCGAGGCTAATGGGTTGTGCGAACGAGCGAACAGGAAAGTGCTCGAAGCGCTCAGAAAAACGGTAGGTGGTAATGATAGAAATTGGAACGATATATAACGTTGTTTAGACATAGCATTAACACCATGGTTAGCGATTCAATTAAAATGTCCCCTTTGAAGCTTTGTTTTGGTTATCCAGCGCGAGGCACATTTGATTTGTTAACTACGCCTCACCAGGGGGAGGATACAGTTGAAGCGCTGATATCCACAGCGAGAGAGAGACACGCATGTCTTAGCTGTAATCTCGAGTCCACAACTAGAGATATGGTTCAAAAGAGTCTTAGTAAATCATCTGATCCCAAGATCAATGTCGGTGATAAGGTATTTTTAAAACTTAACGTGAGAATGAGTTAAATTACAAACTAGGCCCAAAGTTTGAAGGTCCTTTTAAAGTCATTGAAGAGAAAATTGGAAATAGGTTTGTAGTTTTAAATGAACGAACAGGTCAGTCGAAGCTAACACATACCTCGAAATTGAAAAGAATGGTTGTGGCAATTAATATAGATCGTGCAATTGCATTCATTTTTCCTTTTTTTTCTTGTTATCTGTTTTTGTAATTTGATGACAGAGTGGTCTTTGCATTTTTTTTTTCCTTCTCCTTTGTTTCCTTCGAATGTTTTTCTCTCTTATTGTATGTAAGTCTGCGGCGTTTTATGCGTAAGATTTCGGGGTAATATTTTTCGGCAAATGTTTGCTTTAGCTGAGAACGAGATGGTTTTTTTTTAGCGTGGGGTCAGTAATTAAATAGAGGAATTATTTATGTCACCTGAGTGGTGTTATTATTAAGATGATGGTTTATGTATAATGATATGGTTTCTGGGGGGTGTGCTTACGAAGATTAGTACTAAACATTTTTTTTTGAGAATCATGAGTTTTCTAGCGTCGCGAGTCTGATTATGCTGCAATGCTAAGCAACTGACGTGTTCATAGGTGGGTTTCTTTTTTGTTTTTGCTGAAGTTGCTGTAAGGAGTCCGGTTGCGAACCTTCCCTTTGGAATTGATGACTCGGGGATTTGCACGGTTTTTCGGAGATGCCGATTATGACATTTCACGGAGAACGTGTCATATAAGGGGATTTTTTTTTCTTGTCGATAGGGTTGCTGCGCTAGCAGATTCTGTAACGTACACATTCCTTTTTGGGAAAAAAAAGATGTTGAATTATATATGTTTTTTTTCTTTCTTAACGTCGTCCGAGATGATTAAACAACTGATGGTTTTTCTTTTTCTTTTCTCTTATGGGCTCTGTGTAATGGGGAGGGGAAAGTTCACTTACTATTGTTGTATTATCTTATTTTTATTTATTTATTTTTTTCTCTTCTTTTTCTTTTCTTACGAGAGATGTTGCAATGAGGGTTAAGCTCTAAATAGCATTTATCTATTAGATAGAATATATTTGTCAGGGTATGTGGGTTGGATAGAAGGGGTGTTCGGCATTATATTTTATGGAGGCTAGTTATATAAACCATAAAGGGGTTTTTACTGTTAGACTTTATGAGTTCTCTTTTGATAGTGTGTTTGTCAGATATGGGATTATTTGTGAGAATTCAGTAGGTAAAGATTATTTGGTTTAGCGAGGAATTTTTCTTTTTCTAATATTTGATTAGTAGATTGAATATATTAATTAGTGACGAATTTGTGGGTGGGGGGTAAAACAAGACTTAGTTATTTTATGACCATGTAGACCTTTTAAATACGGACACACAATGACTTTGGAGAATTCCCAACTCTACGTGAGGATGCCAAGGGAGACGACTTCGTTTCTACAGTACCAGAGATTGAGTCAAGTCTACACACGAAGGGCATTTTTGTGGACTGCCCTTGGCGAAAGGATGAGATTAGTCTTCGATGATAATTTCTTGGGATAAATAACCAGGAGTCTACAGTCTTCCGCTGAGGGCGGGAGTGCGACGGTAGCACTTGGCATAGAAATAACGCCCCCTGGGTGGTGACCACGTTTACTTCAGTAGAAAACGTCGAATCTCACAGTTTAGCGACGGGAGGGTGTGGATACACTCACGAGGGGTCGCAGACGCTGAATAATGGCACTTGCTGAGTTGTTTCGAGTTGGGTTACGTACTCGACCTGCGTCTACAACAATTCGCTCATTCTACACGGATCTCAGCTGTTTGACAGTTCCTGCAGGATTCTTACAGACTTCTTCATAGTATTTAGTCGGCGTGTCTACAACTCGTCGATAAAGGTGTTTCACCGACACCTACGTGGAAGCCATAAGGCGGTTCGAATCCCGCCTACAGTGGAGGCCATTACTGTCCCGCCACTTGAAGATAGTGGTGAAGATGAACCTTTTTTTTTCGATGACCGCTATACTATACCAATAGTAATGATCATGTTAGGCGCTATACTGATCGCCGTTTGTGTACTTGGAGTCCTTAAACTTTTATGCATTCGACGAAGCACAAGTGCTCCGCAACGGAGGTGGCTCTAAGTCATGTGGTACATTGATACATTGGGCATTAGTTGCCGATATGGTGTGAGACGGGAGTGCATTATTTTCTTTTTTGAGCCAGCCTTTGGTTTTATATATATTGTAAGACGCTTGTGTGTCTAGAGCTAGGCGGGTGCTAGCATGGGGGGTAGCCAAGCTCCTCTAAAGAGGTGAAAGAGGAGAATGGCTAATAATATGTTTAAAGTGTTTTATATAATAATAAAGTCACATAGCTCTACTCGCCTAGAGACAAGGGGTGGTACACTGCAAAGTTCACATGGGAGAGAAGGGTATTTGCTGAACAAGCAACTTGTCTCAGAGGTCGTTCCCCGTTTGCGAGGCATGTGTATTCGTTTGTACGCGTATTACAGGCCTACTGGTTCAGGGTACTTGTGAAGACGCATTCTTTGTGCAAAGGAGAGAACAAGCGGTTGCTCGAAGTGTCGGGAGAAAACGCCCATCGAAAAGGTAAGACACGTTCTATAAAAACTTAGAAAATCTGTTACCTTTTGGAAAAGAGAGAGAAGTGTGGAAATATTCTCTTTACGTAAATACTTTGAAAAGAGTGACGTGGGGTGTCTATATAACTATTATCTTTATTACAGATGGGTCCGATTCCATGGTTGATTAGGAATGGGATTCTCTAACTGATAACTGACGAATACTAGACAATGTGACTTGTTTGGGGTTTGAGAGTGTAACCTTAGTCCGGAAGGTAGAATGTTATCTTATTGGTTTTCTTTATGGGCAGATTTGGGTATTTATGCCATTATGACTTGTTAATCATTTTGTTCTTTGTTATAACCAATTGCTTTGGGAAATAAATGATATTTTTTTATATTTACGCAGTCTTAATAAGCCTCGTGACATCTTACAGACAGGGCACCGTTGGCAACAGGTAAGAGTTCCCAGTTTGTGTAGTTTAGGGATAAAGGGGGCGTAATATATATAGTATATATATATATATATATATATATATATATATATATAATATATATATTATATATATAGTGCAAGTGTGTGAGTGTATTTATGAATGTATTATATAAAAGTACATAGAAATACTCCCGGCCATTAACATTCATGCACTGAATTTTTATTAAAAACGAAAGCGATAAACGTGTAATTATCATTATCTATCCAATTGAAAAGTGACATAAGGCATTTGGGGCACCTTGATTAAATACAAAGTCACCCCGATAAATGGAATCTGAATACAGATGAGACATATGGTGGTCCTTCAGCCAGACACAGAACTTCCGGCCAAAATATTCCTTTGAATTTGAAGAAAGAAAGAGAGAGAGAGAGAGAGAGAGAGAGAGAGAGAGAGAGAGAGAGAGAATAACTCTGAAAGGGCTCTACTCCAGTGGGGTGTATATTACCTCGTCGAGTCCTTCCCGTTTGAGGAAACAGTTAAAATTCTGCATTAAAAAGAACAAATGATTCCTTAAGACTGCAGCGTCCATGTATCTTAAAATCTAATGAATAGCCATTATATCTGTTACAAATCACTCACTGAACAGTCTATGACTAATACTTTTACCTTAAACTATAACACGTCTAATGAATTAACAAAATCCCAAATAAATTAAAACTTATAATGTACTTTAGAAACCACTTAATCGCTATTCACTTATCATTCAGACGATCACAAGCAGAAAAAAAAGCCTCTAAACTCCATTTCGTATGACCCACCATACCCAGAATGTTGAATGGATGATACAGCACCATTTAAATTCTCTTTAGGAAGCCTTGGCACCACCTATTACCCGAGGAGCCAAACGTGACCCGGATACCGAGTAGGACAGCTCAGTCTCAGCCACTCCCATGTTCCGTGCAATCTATGTGGTTACGACGTCATTAAAGAGGAGAAAGAGAAAACGCAAGAAAGTAGGGAACAAATTGAGAATGAAGCAGAAATTTTGTTTACTTTTTATCTCTACCTTTGGTATTTCTGATAAGTGCACGGCTGGGATTTTCCTTACGAGGGGGATGGAATAAATGAAGTAAAAAGTCATAAATATCACAAGTAAATATCCCACCCATATACTTATAAGCACAGTCATATATATATATATATATATATATATATATATATATATATATATATATATATATATAGATGTACAGGAATGTGTATACTAGAATGAGGAGTAGTGTTGGAGAGACGGATGGATTTGAGATAGGAGTTGGATTACACCAGGGGTCAGCACTTAGCCCATTCATCTTCAACATCGTGATGGATATAATGACCAGGGATGTTAGAGAAGCAGTGCCATGGTGCATATTATATGCGGATGACATTGTGTTGTGTTCAGAGGGGAAGGAGGAGTTGGAGGGGAGGATGGGAGAGGTGGAGAGCAGCTTGAGGAAAGAGGAATGAGAATAAGCAGATCAAAAACCGAACATATGTGTTCTAGTATTACTGAGGACGGTGGAAGTAGCATAAGATTGGGTGGGGAAGAAATAAAGAAAGTACAGAAGTTCAAGTACTTAGGGTCCGTATTAGAGGATAGTGGAAGCATGGACAAGAGGTGAGACACCGAATTCAGGCAGGATGGAATAACTGGAGGTCTGCATCAGGGTCCTCTGTGACAAGAATGGTCCCTCTGAAATTGAAAGGAAAGTTCATAGGACGGTGGTCAGACCAGCAATGTTATATGGAACAGAAACAGCAAGTATGAGGAAAACAGAGGAGAAGAAGATGGATGTAGCAGAAAATGAGAATGTTGAGATGTATGTTGGGAGTAACAAGGGAAGATAGGATCAGAAATGAGTATATAAGAGGATCGATAAAGGTAGCTGAAATATCGAGGAAATACAGGAAGGAAGGCTTCGATGGTATGGACACCTGTTAAGAAGGGAGGAACGTCATGTTGGGAAGAACATACGATGGAAATGCAAGTGCGGGGTAGAAGGAAGAAGGGGAAGGGAAGACCAAGAAAGAGATGGCGTGATTGTGTAGGGGAAGATATGGAATTGAAAGGTATAAATGAGAACGAGGCACAGGACAGAAATCGATGGAGACGACTCATTCGCAATGGCGACCCCATATAAAAATGGGTTTAAGCTAGGAAGAAGAAGAAGAATACACACACACACACACACACACACACACACACATATATATATATATATATGTGTGTGTGTGTGTGTGTGTGTGTGTGTGTATTCCCCTCCTTATCCTTAAACTACACAAACTGGGAACTCTTACCTGTTGCCAACTGTGCCCTGTCTGTAAGCTGTCACGAGGCTTATTAAGATGCGTAAATATAAAAAAACTATTTATTTCCCAAAGCAATTGTTATAACAAAGAACAAAATGATTAACAAGTCATAATGGCATAAACACCCAAATCTACCCATAAAGAACCAGTAAGATAACATTCTACCCCCTTGACTAAGGTTACACTCTCAAACCCAAAAGTGTCTTATTGATTGTCTCGTATTAGTCAGGTTAGAGAATCCCGTTTCTAATCAACCATGGAGTCGGACCCATCTGTAATAAAGATAATAGGTATATAGACATCCCCACGTCACTCTTTTCAAAGTATTTACGTAAAGAGAGTATTTTCACACTTCTCTCTCTTTTTCCAAAAGGTAACAGTTTTTTCTAAGTTTTTATAGAATGTGTCCTACCTTTTCGATGGGCGTTTTCTCCCGACACTTGGAGCAACCACTTGACCTTATCTCGTTCGCACAAAGAATGCGTCCTCCACAAGTACCCTGAACTAGTAGGCCTGTAATACGCGTACAAACGAATGTACATGCCTCGCAAACGGGGAACGACTTCTGAGTCAAGTTGCTTGTTCAGCAAATACCTTTTTCTCCAAGTGAACTTGCAGTGTACCACCTCTTGTCTCTAGGCGAGGAGAGCTATGTGACTTTACTATCATATATGACACTTTAAACATATTATTCCGCCATTCCCCCCTCTTTTACCACCTCCTATTTATATATATATTATATATATATATATATATATATATATATATATATATATATATATATATATATATATATATATATATATCTATATATATATATATACACATATAAGTAGATATAGACCTTAGATTTAAAACTGCGATTTAATGATTTAATGGGCCTTTTAATACTTTGATACGTATTCCGTCTTATCAGAAGAATATATATATATATATATATATATATATATATATATATATATATATACATACACTTTATTTATATATATATATATATACTACTACACGCACACACACACACACACACACACATATATATATATCATATATATATATATATATATATATATATATATAAGAACAATCTTATCTCGATTTTCAAAACATTAAAAAAACACTTGTTTAGGATTAAGGATTATCCAGTCACGAAAGAACCCCTTGAAAGAGGACGGGGCCATCTTTCACACACCAAATGCAGTTATTCTGAGCAAAGCGATGAGAATGCAAATGAGGGTAGATGTACTTCATTCAATTTCTCGCAGTGTTACCGGAGCAAACGTTTGTTTAAATATTCAATTGCATTTGGCACCCAACAGAGAGAGAGAGAGAGAGAGAGAGAGAGAGAGAGAGAGAGAGAGAGATTGTATCTGAATCGCATTCTAAAAGATATTTTGGTTATATCTCGATAACTGAAGAGGAGGAGAATGAACAGAGAGCATTGATGTGAACGAGACATTAGTACAAAAAGAAGGCGCCAGAGAAGATCAAACAGTCCTGCAATAAACTAGAGGAGACGAGGTTGAAGGTAACCAAAATAACTAGGAAATATTAAGCACCTTCTTTATTTTTCCTGAGAGAGACGTGGTAAAAAAGGCTCACTGAACCCATTCTCCTTAGTCATTATAGAACCGTACAGTCCTTACTAAAACGACAAGCAAA
>NC_061105.1:43626723-43661723 GCF_015104395.2 Macrobrachium nipponense | reverse complement strand
ATTATATTTTCTTGTTCAAGATATTGTGGACTCGTGATACGCAAAGCACGTAGGAACATAGAAGAAAAAAATTTAAATTTTAATATTAAGATGGTGGCCAGAATAAAAATGTAACATATGTTTAAATTATTGTGGGCTTTCTATAAATACTGAATTTACATTGAAAGATTCTCTATGTATTGATACATCTAGGAAAGGGATGACATTGTTATTTTCAATTTCAACAGTGAATTTATGGATGGCACTAAATTATTCAACTTAGACAATGAATCATTTACATCGATATCAACAGGTAAGACTACTAAAATGTCATCTACATATCTGTACCATTTTAAGGTGACAAGTGTGATATTCGGCAGGTGTTGTCTTTCAAAATATTCCATATATAATTTGAAAGGAGAGGTGATAAAGGGTTACCCATGGCATATCAAATATTTGTGGTAATATTCTCCACTAAAAATAAATCTGCAATCACAAAATAATAACTTAATCAATGAAATTATGTGACTAACGGACATAGGCAATTCATTGCAATATAAGTTCATTACTTAAATATTTTAGCACAGAGTCAGTAGAGACTTTTGTAAACAATGAACATACATCAAAACTGGCAAAGATATCACTAGGGTTTAGTACAATGTTATTTTCATTTTTCCACAAGATCTAGAGAATTCCGGTATGTGTGAATTAGATACAGTTCCAAGTAGCGGGGATAACAATTTAGTAAGATATTTAGATAGTTTATAAGCAATTGATCATACAGTACTAATAATTGGGCGCATAGGTTTGTTTTCCTTATGAGTTTTAACTAGGCCATATAAATAAGGTAATGAGGGATACTTTACAGTTAACTTACATCAATAGTTCTTTTTTATCTTGAGAATTTGTTTGATATTGATATTAAAGTTTTTTATTACTTGGGCCAACGGATTTTTTTCGAGTTTTTGTAAGTTATTTCATCTTCTATTAAAGTATGCATGCGTGATATGTAGCAGTTTTGTCCAGAACTACTCAACTATTAGATTTATCAGCCTTAGTAATGTGTAAGCTATTATCATTCTTCAATTCTTTTAAACCTTTTTCTGTAGCGAAGCGGGGAAGTTATTTTCATGATAGGCATGCGTAGCACTAAATGTCATGCCCTTGATAATGTCTAAATTATTTTGTGGTAGGCACAGTATTTTTCAAGCTTATATAGAGATGTCGCTATTGATAAAGCTGAGGGTTTGTTACAAATGAAGAAAGACAACCCAAAGCCTAATGCACGCACTGCATTATCACTTATTTGTTTGCTTGATAAATTCACCACACACTCACTTCTAGCATTATTGTCCAATCGCTGTTGTCGATAAGGTGGTTTCATTTTCTGTCCAGTTTTCTAATCAAAGTGCCTGTAGTTCTATGAATTTTTCATATATTTCTTGCCTTAATGCGTGTTTCCAATCAGCGGGAATCGAGAAGTTGAAATTACGTCGGGCCTTTTTCCAGTTCTTTAAATTTCTCCTTTTCCTCCATTTTTGCGGCAGCAATGTGACGTTTTAACATCATTGAAGAAAATTCGTTTTAAAAGGATGTTTGATCGTATCTTCTTTTGCGCGTGGGTAGCAATGATTTAGGTAACACTTGTTCCACCGTCATTTTTCAGGAATTTCAAGCGAATTCTGGTAGAGTGCGCCGCCAATAAGGACTTGGAGAAAGAGGTGACGAAGCAGCTCAGCAGTGCGAACAGGAAACCAAAGTCAACGTGGCCCTCACGATGAATAACTCGATCACGAAGTATATATAAAACGTGATGCTATGTATAAAAAAAGGTTTTTGCCACGAAGGAAAAATGAAAAGCGAGATAGGCAAGCACTTTCGGTCTAGTGCGACCCTTTACTCAGGCACAACTGGTGGTATAGAGGAAAAACATAGTCAAAGTAGTCTTAATATCCAAACTGATATTACAAGATTAGCAATAAGGTCGATTTCACACTACAGAAACGAGGAAAACGCCTGAGGGCAGGATAAGCGAATTTTTAGGCAGCCACACCTTGGAGGATCTCTCTCTCTCTCTCTTGCTCGATATATTTATATTCTTTTTTCGTCTTCATTAATAAGTTTTTTCCTCATCTTAAGTTTTACAGATCGTGTCGTTGCAAGACCTACACCTTAACCTTTCTCTGACCGAATAGAAAGGAAGACCTTTCAAAACTGATTGATGTTTTTCTGTTTCTGTGAAAACTCGAATTCAAGGATAACAATTTTTCTCGTTTACTTGCCATGAAAACATCTTCAGACGTAATGATAAAATAGTTCTTTCGAAAGTAGAAAGAGGCTTTGCATCATTTCCGTTGGTAACTCTACAGAGATCATTTGCGTTTTTGAATCCACTGAAAACGAAGGAAAAAATATTTTTGTTTTTTTCTAACAGGCTAAGATTTCTCCGCCAGTTTCTTGCCCTTCGTACAATTTTCTCTTCCTCCGCACGTAATGATTGATCTTTATAGTTGCTTGTTCAAGCATCGCATCACGCGACCGAAATATCCCGATATTTAACCTTTAAGAGAATTTCCCAGCTTCAACCCACATAAATAACCGGAAATTGCATCGCCATGATGGGATTTTGCAAATGAGATTGAAAATGAGGTCGTGAGACTCAACAAACCACAGCAGGTTTATTAGTTTTTCCTGTGCAATGGACGATGGCCCCAGATATTTGGGGTGGTAGCCCCTTTGCTATCTATGTGCTAAATACATGACGGTTTTCACCCATCACACCAAATGCTAGATTAAATTTTGTAATGCTCTCTCTCTCTCTCACTCTATTCACACACACACGCCACATACACACACACACGCACATACACACACACATGCATACACACACACACACACACACACACACACACACACACACACATATATATATATATATATATATATATATATATATATATATATATATATATACATACACACACATGCACACACAGTACATACATATACGTATGCCCTAGGTGCGTGTGTTTAGTGCATGTATACGTCCTGTAAGTACTCCCATTCGATGAGGGGACCAATGGGACCAAATTCTAAAATATCACTGTTCACGTAGAGTGAACTGAATCCTTAAACCAAGAGGATTAATCCCGCCATAAACACACTTGCAATTTACTCTGAAAATAAACCACAAAGGTTCTTCCATTATACAGTACAATCAGTCCTTCATTAAACGTTGACCACAAAGCATTTTCTTTGGTCCAAAGTAAACCGCGAATATCATTCAACGATTAGATACAAATGAGGAAGGAGATGCACCATATATTTCTGATCAATTGCCCAACGGATATTTCAACAATATTTCCTGGATTTCCACACGAAGAGAAAAATTATTTAACAAGTTGATTACGGCGATCAGTGGGACTTTAACAACGCTGTCATTAACGAAGAGGAACCAGGAAGGTTTGCCTGGACACAAAATTGAAGTCCTGTTTTCATCGAGAATTTCAGACTCTGCCTCACCCGGAACAAGCGAGGAACCCCAATTGATTAAGGCGCTACGTTTTGGGAAATCACACTTCATACCCTTGTATGATTGCTTCTGCTTGCGAATGTCCTTTCAACAAAAATATACTCTCAGCCTTGTGTATTATACGCAAGCAAACTGATATTCATCACATAGACTGCTTGTCCAATTCAGCTAACAAGTATCTCTTCACTTAAATACACACTCGCTCGTGTGTATATTTTGCTTAGATCCATTCAAAAGTATATTCATCACATACACCATAAGCTTGCTTCTTCTGGCGCATAACCATTTGAATAAATACACACTCGCTCTTGTGTATAAGCAAGAAATACACAAGAGTGAGTGTGTATTTATTCAAATGGTTATGTGCCAGCAGAAGCAGGCATACTCAAGTACCCTAAATGTACAGTAACATACACATTTATTTCTTGGTTTTCTTGCATCTGAGGTATCGTCAAGTAGAGCTGTCCATCTCCCTTAACTTTAGCTCTCTCAGGTTTCCATTCAAGGGTGAATTGTTCTCCGTTAGCTTATTTTAACGACGTCGACCACAACAACAACAACAACAACAACAACAACAATAATAATAATAATAATAATAATAATAATAATAATAATAATAATAATAATAATAATAATAATAATAATAATAATGAGTGTCAATATATTTTTACTGAACTTGTAAATGAGAAAAATAGTGAAAATTCTCGATTTATGGAAAATTCCGGAACATCACCAAAGATTCATTTAGCAGAGACATTTGGCAGTGTTATGCAAATGAGCATTCGGACAGCTGGCGCCCCGGGAGATCCACTGACCAATGCGTTTCCAGCAATTGGTCTCTGATGCTGTATTTAGTTTTTTTTATGTTTTTTGAGGAAAAATGTTACAGATGACAATTCAAAATATGCCGATAAAGTCAAATTAATTACATTTAGAAATTAATAAGGCATTTGAAAAATATTCTTTATTATTCTTCATTCTGGGGTATGTAAAATGTAAAATAATGCCACACACACACACAAATATATATATATATATATATATATATATATATATATATATATATATATATATATATATATATATATATATACATATATATATATATATATATATATATATATATATATCTATATAATATATATATATATATATGAGTTGATTCGATACAGTTTTGAATATGCCTTCTCCGTGATATTCTGAAGTCCCGTGAAACCGTTATAAGTGATACTGTGTGTATGTGTAACAAAACAAGTCAGCCGCCAAAGACGTTACAAGTTAGCGTGGCTGGGGCCAGTTCAAAAGAAGGTGGCCACGTATCTCTACTATCCCATTCCTGATTGGCCCTTGGTGTCCTAAGGATCCAGAATAACCAATCCAGGCTTTTTTTTTTTTTTTTTTTTTTTTTTTTGGGGATTTCTTGCATAACGCATGCTGTGTTGAAGGGGGTATTTGAAACAGAGGCCACACCATCGGTCAAATCAGTTCGTTACCGGGTCCCAGACAGCACAGACAAGCTGGGTCGAGAGTGCCCGGTGCCCCCGCAGTCCCGTCGCCGTCGGCCGCCACACAAAGACGAGTGTCACAATGAAGTGTCAATAACAGTCTAACCCGCCGTCCGGTTGTGCACTAGCATAGTTAACGTAATAATTACAGTTAAAGGCCACCTGTGTAGCTAAGCAAGAAATAACACCGTGTTAAACGTTTCATCGATTATTATTTTTGCATGACCTCCATTGCATGCACGTGAACTTATCTCTCTCCTGTTTTTCCTTCATATCCCGAACCCACAAATGACCGAGATCAGGTCATATAATTTTGGTGTCAGTCGTGGGGTCTTGCGAGGTCCTGTGGGGCCTGTGGGGTCCTTGAAGGTCCTGTGGGGTCCTGTAAGGTCCTGTGGCGTCTTGTGAGGTCCTGTGGGGTCTTGCGGATCCTGTGAGGTCTTATAAGGTCTTATGAGATGTCAAACAAGCTTTAGTGCTAAATCATTTTAGCCGACAAACAGTGATATGAAGTGAAATAAGCATGGAAACGAGAGAAAGTTTGATGGTCGGTGATGACGAGGGAAATCGTGAAACGAACGAACTGGATAAAAACAGTTATGGCTAAAGCAATCGGCAGAAAAATGCGAACCGTGTTAAGAACGGGAATAATAAATCGAGTGGCCCTACGATTTCGAAATGCACAGTGCTAACCAGAAAGACAGTGTACAATCACACACCCTACGATTTCGAAATGCGCAGTGCTAACCAGAAAGACAGTGTACAATCACACCATACAATTTCCAAATGCATAGTGCTAACCAGAAAGACAGTGTACAATCACACCATATGATTTCCAAATGCACAGTGCTAACCAGAAAGACAGTGTACAATCACACACCCTAGGATTTAGAAAAAAACGCAGTACTAACTAGACAGACAGAGTGCGATCGCAGAAATCGTTAATAAATTACTGCTGTTATAGACAGTTTCACGACCGAATTCGATGACGAACGGGCGAGAGAGAATTCGAATCAGCGGAAGTATTCACAAAGTATTGGAAAAATCCGTACGAGACGTACGAAGAGACAAAGAGTAGTGTGGGAGAATTCAAAATCGACGGTTGCAGCGCCAAAGTCAAACGACGGTGGTGCCTTGGTGGTGGCACCCGAACACCCTTCGTGACCCTTCGTGAGCCCCCGAGTAACCGACTCGTGTAGCAGACCAAGTAGAGGAGTAACGAACGTGTTTTGAACGGAGAGATGGCGACCAGTGCAACCTCACCAGGAAGGACGGAAGTTGGCAGTAGCAGGAGATGGCATGGAGGTAATGCCGGGAAGGTAGTACCCCTGGTTACCCCCAGTGCCGTGTCGGGTCTGTGCTGCAGTGCCCGAGAACAAGGGACGCCTTGTTGTGAGGGAAGGGATACCAGTCCACAGCCCTGAGAAGTAGAAGACGAACCTGTCTACCCACGAGTCATGCTGGGACAGAGAGAGGTCGACCAGAGCCTCTCCCCCGTGACTCCGTGGGAAGGGGGAAGTCCACTCCTACTTCTGATCGCGACCTATCGAAGAGTAGAGGGATGATGTTAAGGTGAATAGTGCAGAAGTTTCCCTTGCCACCAAACCTCCACCCGTGAAGGAAGTCACGATACCTGCCTAAGGTATGGATAGGATCAAGCGATGTTAGAATAAGGAATAGCTGATAGACGTCAGATGACAGCCAGCAACCCAGTGAGAGAATCCAGGCTCGATGTGAAGAAGATACAAGCAAACTAATAGCATCAGTAGCGATCGCCGGCACCGCTGCTGGCACTAATAGTTCAAGTTACTGACCTGTGAGCACATTGCATAGAAAACGGGAACATCTCAACCGTATGGCAGAGAGGGACAGTTCAGGATAGTGTCTTGGGACGCTATGGGGATGTGATGAGAGGATACCCTTCACACCCCCGGAGGTGGGAGACCCTGCCCCGCCTAGAGCCGACGTGATTGCCTAAAAGAGTTGAATCACTGAGAGTAATATTAGTATTAGATCGACTGCACAATGAACGAGTTGTGTAGCCTTTAGTAGTGTCATCAATGGCATGTTGTGTTAGGGAAATGCAGATAGGGAATTTGTAGAAAGTAACATTAGAAAAAAAAAGTTTATAAAAAAAATAAGAGAAAAAAAAAGGATGGTTCTCTTAGGCCGTGTTTTGATTATAGTTAAAGTATCACGAGCGACAATTCATTCCATTTGTCCCCATCGAAGAATTGTGATTAAGATTTAAAGACAGAATTATTAACGTAAGTCCATTAAAGAAATTGTTTGAGTAAAGTAACGAGACTGATGTGTTTGTTGAAAGAGTAGTCTGATTTTCATTTGGAAAGAGAATTGATTTTTAAATTTGATGATGAAATGAGAACAAATTGTATTTTATACCTGATAAAGAAATGTCTTGAAGAATGTTAATTTCTCAACAAGATCGTAGGATTGATCGTATCATAAAAAAAAAGAGCGAAAAGAGTAGCAGACACTTCCCAAGAGTACTGTAAGGCACGAGCCAGAGAGAGAGAGGAACTGCGACGCATAGATTTAAAAGTTTCAGTTACACCTATGGGTGAGTTGCACAGAGAACAGAGGCAAGTGAGTCAGCTGTTGTATGAACGTGTTGCGTAAGTGCCATGGAAGTATGCATGTGTTGAGTGTATGTGGGTTTGCTAGTGTGTAAGGGAGTTGACTGACAAGTCACAGTGTTCTGAACATGCAGGAGATAAATGCTTAATAAAAGAAAGAAAAAGAAAAGAAAAGAGTGACTTGTTGTGCCACCGTTCCTCCCTCTTCGATAAAGCAAACCATCCACATAATTTGTAAGTACGTGTAGTTGCCTTACATAGCATACCAGCGCAAGTCATGAATAAATGTGTCCGTCACAAAGTGAACAGAGAATATCATAGAAACATGCTTATGCACTTTTGTTTCATGTCAGTTATTGCTGAGAAATTGATGTCTAGTTCTTAAAACATTTTGTTACAGTTCCAAGCATATAATGAGTGAGTCTATGTATTCATAATTGTATTGTTTTTTTATTGCATTATTATTTTCTATTGCATTTCAAGTCGTGTTAAACATCTTATTGCAATGTATCTAATTTTTGTTCATTTCTATTGATACCAATTATGCTGTGTCCAAAATTTCATATCGTTGTCAATGCTTTTTATGCTTGTCAGAAATTTGTGATCTTCCATCGATGATGTGGGAATGTGAGATTATTTTGAAAAAAAAAATTATTTTTTTTTGTGTGTAGTCTTTGATTTTTTTTTTCTTCTTGTTTTTATTGAGTTGCAGAAAGAATTAAGTAAGTTTTCTTATACTTTTACCAAATTTCTTATGAGTAACGTTTCATTTTTGACTCATGTTATGTGAATTTTTATTTATGAATTTAACTTTTTTGAGCTGGAGCTGTGACTATCCATTTTCTTGTTATCATTGAATGTAAACCTAAATTTGTTTTTCTGTATGACATTGTGAGGCGTGAGATTCATTTGTTGTAACTTGTGTTTGTAACACGCCAAATGGCCCTACCTTAATAGTTTTAAATTTTGCACAAATTGGATGGTACGGCACTCAAAGGTGGTGTGGCACTCAAAGAAGAACAACAATGCGCAAATCATAAGATCAGTGTATGTCTTGCGGGACGCAAGAACTGGAGAGGGAGTGATGAGTTGATTCGATACAGTTTTGAATATGCCTTCTCCGTGATATTCTGAAGTCCCGTGAAACCGTTATAAGTGATACTGTGTGTATGTGTAACAAAACAAGTCAGCCGCCAAAGACGTTACAAGTTAGCGTGGCTGGGCAGTTCGAAAGAGTGCCACGTATCTCTATATCCCTTCCTGATTGGCCCTTGTGTCTAAGGAGCCAGAATAACCAATCAGCTTCTTGCATAACGATGCTGTGTGAAGGGGGTATTTGAAACAGAGGCCACACCATCGGTCAAATCAGTTCGTTACCGGGTCCCAGACAGCACAGACAAGCTGGGTCGAGAGTGCCCGGTGCCCCCGCAGTCCCGTTGCCGTCCGGTTGTGCACTAGATAGTTAACGTAATAATTACAGTTAAAGGCCACCTGTGTAGCTAAGAAGAATACACCTGTGTTAAACGTTTCATCGATTATTATGTTTGCATGACCTCCATTGCATGCACGTGAACTTATCTCTCTCCTGTTTTTCCTTCATATCCCGAACCCACTCATGACCGAGATCAGGTCATATATATATATATATATATATATTATATATATATAATTATATATTATATATATATATAGATATATAATATATATATAAATTATATATATATAATTAAACCTCCAATAAAACAAAGAAACAAGAAAAAAAAACGCTTAAACACCCATCCATATCTAGCTTCAATCCTGAACCATTAATTTGCCTAACAGACAAAAAAACGGACTGACAGACGTTTAAAACACGTAGAATCCGTCTAAAGATCATAATCACCTGCATGTGGTCCTATCCTCTTGACATATGACGTCACTAATGAACTGTAGAAGATAAAGATCGGAAAATCGTACCAGAAACTGTGTCTCTCTCCTCTCTCCTCTCTCTCTCTCTCGGACTGAAGCAGTTTTGTAAACGGGGAATAAACGACAGTTTTCAACGACTTGATAAGAAGGAAAATCCAGTTTTGGGACGTTCTGTATGACAGGTTTGCGCAAAAGTTTCAACTCATATCTGGGAAGGGACTTGCATACAGTTTGGACAGCAAAGAGGGGCTGCTTAATTACTACTGGTCATGCAAAGACTGATGGGGTTTTCCAAGGCGAATTTTGGAAGAATCTTCAAGCGAAGGCTATTCTTAATATTACTTTTGTTCGTAACTGTTTTGAGCCCTTCTTTCTATTGTGGCAAATGTCAGTTGCTCTATTAATAGTTGAAAAGTTGGTTTTTTTTATGATATATATATATATATATATATATATATATATATCTATATATATATATATATATATATATATATATATATATATATATATATATATATATATATATATATATATATATATATATATATATACTCTACTATACTTTTGCGTCTGCATAAAAAGTTGTAGACGGTCTGTTGAAGTCGTATTACTGAAAGTGCCAAATTAAGTTCAAATAAGTGCTTCAGTGAGAACTGAATTTTTCTTTCTTTTTTAAGCCTTTTGCTTTCCTTCCTTCCTTCCCTTCTTAGTCGCCCTTCACTCATATAGCTGCCTGACTTCTTCGACTCAATTCCCTTAAAATTTCTATATACCTTTCGAAATAAAATGTTCGTCGTTAAAATACTTTCATTATGGCAATAAAGATAAACTGCAACGGTTAGTTGATTGGTCATGATTTATCTGGCTTTATGCCAGCACGGGCTCTTGCTCCTAAAGCAGCCCGTACTGTAACGGGTATCAATTTGTTTCTTTCTCCGTTTAGCAGAAATAGTCTCGGGCTAATAAAGACCAAGTTTAAGCTTCCGTCGTCGAGCCCGGGCTCAGTATTGCGCCACTGCTACTTACTGCGTCAGTATAGTATAGGTGACGCCCCAGGATCGGTACTTTAAGTCTCGACTCCAGCGTTTCTATGACACAAGTTGGAGTGGCTGGACAGCGAGACAAAGAGATCCAGAATATAACTGGATCTACAAGTGGAAGTAGGAGACATCCCCACAGCTTCACTCAGAAGTAATAGTTAGAGAGGTTGAAAAGCCCCACTGAAGAAAGGAAGTGGGAAAGGAGGTCAAGTAAAAGGCTAATGGTGGGAGCATTTAGGAGCCAAAAGGACTGCATACACCTGTCAGTACTGTCTACAGTACAGCAAAATAGGGGCACTGGTGGCATTAATCCGCTACCGGTAGCCCCTTTAATACAAATAACTTAAATATTTTACCCATGTTATATAATTGAAATAACATTACCGCTATAACGTCGGAAGCATTTAATCAACATGGATAGACAAGTATATAAGGCTGAATATCTTAGGTGCTTATAAGTTAATCATATTCTATTTTAATGTCAATTCAATCATTAGTTACCATTTCATATACATTAACATAAGACTGCACGACCCCTCAGCTAGGCTAAAAGACGGGACCAGGAGCTTCAGGAAATCTCTCATACAACGGCAATTACGGGAGAAGACTTCCGAACTAAGGAAACTCCACGACCACGAGGACAATGCTCGACTGTGGAGTGAATGTACGAACACACTCCATTCACTCCGCAGTCGAGCATCGTCCTCGTGAACACACTCCATTCACTCCGCAGTCGAGCATCGTCCTCGTGGTCGTGGAGTTTCCTTAGTTCGGAAGTCTTCTCCCGTAATTGCCGTTGTATGAGAGATTTCCTGAAGCTCCTGGTCCCGTCTTTTAGCCTAGCTGAGGGGTCGTGCAGTCTTATGTTAATGTATGCTGGAAGTAAACCCTCTTTTAAACATGTTTTATTAAAAGTGTCATCAGTACCATTAATGCCGCAACCAGCGCATTCCACCTTCCGCCCATCCAAGGGGACTTCAGCCTTGGTTACCTCTATGGGAACGTGAAAACCCATAAGGAAGGCAACCCTCTCCTCCCGATTATCAGCCAGACGCCCGCCCCGACTTACGCCTTGGCCAAGCGCCTCAATCAAATTTTGACTCCCTACGTCCCGAGCCGCTATAGCCTGAGTTCATCGGTGGAGTTCCTTGAAGAAATTCGCGACTCCCCCGGCACCGGCATCATAGCATCCCTCGACGTAGAATCCCTATTTATCAACGTTCCAGTCGACGAGACCATTGACATCATCATGGATCGAGTCTACCGAGACCCGTCGATGGCCCCACTCATTATCTCAGAAGCCTCTTTGCGCACCTTGCTGGACATCTGTACGAAGAGGGCCCCCTTCTCCACTGATGGTCATGTACGAGATGTAACCTTGAGGTATAAAGTGCATAAAACAGGTCCACAGGTCAAAGGTCAAACCGATATGTTTAATTAAACGGTCCGCTCATAGACTGATAGTTTTACTGCCTGTTGAAGAGCGTGGTGAATGTTGAGTTATGGTGGGGGGAGTGTATGATGTAATCATAATTATTTATAAATGTATATTTTGTTTGTAACATTACATAATACAGAAAATTAATATTGAACAAATTATGAATAATATTAGAAACAAGTTATTGCGCAAGGTGATGGTGTTTTGTTGGGGATTCAGGAGGTGGGCGAGGCGGCTGCCGGCCGTCATTTCTGTGTGTGTGTTGACAGGTGTCGGTTGGCCTCCTAGCCGGGTGTGCAAATGTAGGCTGATTTCTGTTTTTATTCATTTGGAGAGGTAATACGTCCAGAGTGTACTGGCAGAGGTGTATGGCCAGCATTGCACCGGTTAAGCATGTGTGGGAGTTTGATATGGAGCGCCAAGGTGTAAGTTACTGTATTGATTAATCATATGTACTTATATTTATGATGGATTTGGAAATGTTATAGTGGGATATCCTGTACGTTTGTATTTGTAATGAAGTTAGTGTTATTGCTGTGTTGGGTACAATAGACTGCTTACATTTATATTTGATTTTACGAATATTGCTGTTTTGTTTTGCATGTTTTATTAGGATAACGTTTTAAGTGTCTGTTTACAATTTGGAGGTTTGTTTTAATTTGGAAACTTGTTTACAGGCTGAATGTTACTCAATAAAGTATTCATGTGGCACTTGGTGACTTTGTATCTACCCGATCCATACAGTTTGTTTGTTGAGGAAGTTAAAGACATCTGATATGGAAACGATTCTATTTATTTGTTTGTTTGTTGAGGAAGAGATAAACATCTTATATGGAAACGATTCCGTTTGTTTGTTTGTTTGTGGAGGAAGATATAGACATCTGATATGGAAACGATTCTGTTTGTTTGTTTGTTTGTGGAGGAAGATATAGACATCTGATATGGAAACGATAGTGTTTGTTTGTTTGTTTGTGGAGGAAGATATAGACATCTGATACGGAAACGATTGTGTTTGTTTGTTTGTTTGTGGAGGAAGATATAGACATCTGATATGGAAACGATAGTGTTTGTTTGTTCAGGAAGATATAGACATCTGATATGGAAACAATTGTATTTGTTTGTTTGTTTGTTTAGGAAGATATAGACTTCTGATATGGAAACGATTGTGTTTGTTTGTTTGTTGAGGAAGATAGAGACATTTGATATGGAAACGATTCTGTTTGTTTGTTTGTTGAGGAAGATATAGACATCTGATATGGAATCGATTCTGTTTGTTTGTTTGTTGAGGAAGAATTAGACATCTGATATGGAAACGATTCTGTTTGTTTATTTGTTTGTTGAGGAAGATATAGACATCTGATATGGAAACGATTCTGTTTGTTTGTTTGTTTGTTGAGGAAGATATAGACATCTGATATGAAAACGATGGTGTTTGTTTGTTTGTTTGTAAAAGAAGATATAGACATCTGCAGAATATGGAAACGATGGTGTTTGTTTGTTTATTGAGGAAGAAAAAGACATCTGATATGGAAACAATTGTGTTTGTTTGTTTGTTGAGGAAGAGATAGACGTCTGATATGGAAACAATTGTGTTCATTTGTTTGTTTGTTTGTTTTTGTGAGGAAGATAAAGACATCTGATATGGAAACGATTCTGTTTGTTTGCTTGTTTCTTGTGGAAGATATTGACATCTGATATGGAAAAGATTCTGTTTGTTTGTTTGTTGAGGAAGATATAGACATCTGATATGGAAACGATAGTGTTTGTTTGTTTGTTTGTTGAGGAAGATATAGACATCTGATATGGAAACGATTTCTTCGTTTGTTTGTTGAGGAAGATAGAGACATCTGATATGGAAACGATTCTGTTTTTTGTTTGTTTGTTGAGGAGGAGATAGACATCTGATATGGAAACGATTGTGTTTGTTTGTTTGTTTGTTGAGGAAGAGATAGACATCTGATATGGAAACAATTCTGTTTGTTTGTTTGTTTGTTGAGGAATATAGAGACATCTGATATGGAAACGATGGGGTTTGTTTGTTTGTTTTTTGAGGAAGATAAAGACGTTTGATATGGAAACGATTCTGTTTGTTTGTTTGTTTGTTTGTTGAGGAAGATAAAGAAATATATATGTTTCCGGATGGTTAAGTACTTATATTGATAAATTAGTGCCAAAATGGTGCATGAAGTGGCCTCCAAAGAATAGAATTTATGAAGACGCTGAACTAAACGCTTGATCAAAAGAGAGAATTGGTTTTCACCGCTTATGCATCGAGAGGCTTTGTAACAATGGCATTGGATGTTGTGCGCTTTAGTCGTTACTGGAGGAAGAATGTCACGCTTTTTCAACGTCTCTCTGACGATAATTTACCGAAATGAAATACATCTTGGCTTATAATATGGTGTTTGAAAGGATATTGATACAAGTAAAAGAGAGAATAAAGAAAACGGTAGGCTGGTTGCACTTATGTCTCTAGATATTCTTGGGTTAGATCGACGCTCACCTTCCACACGGAAGCATTCCAGGCAGATCGTCCGATGGACTCTATACCAAAGCTTCCAGGTCTGGGGAGGGGCAGCTGGGCAGCGGCATTTCAGAAACATCGATTCAAACATGCCAAGATCTTAGTCACTGTATCATCATTACTAGTCTTCTTGTACAACGTGTTCTGCAACGTTTGTGAATATCAGCTCCAACAAATGGTGGTTGAGGTCTCGAGAGTCGATCGACCTCCAGCTGAGTTCCCTCCACTCGTTTTGTGTCCCTATCCGTTTGTCGATCCTTTTCGCCTTGTCGAATTGGGGTTGAATATATCTGTGAAGACTGCAGAGGAACTGGAGTACAACGTCGATAACTTGGTCGGCATCGATGAAAACTTATCCGGAAAGCAGTTGTTGGATGTGGCTTCGTGGCGGCTTCAGGAAATTGTTAAGGAAGTGCGGATTGATGGAGAAGTCACTGATGAACATTTTAGCTCCAGCTTTGACTATCGATATCTCACGCCAATTGGACCTTGCCTGAAATTTGTCTCACCAGCTAATAGTTTGAAAGGTTTGCAGCTCAGTGTCAAACTGAGTTTTGAACTGTCTTGCACGCGAGTTAAAAGGATGTGTGATGCAGACAATGTTACTTTGAGTTCCACATTTCAGAAGTTGTGCAGTGATACCTCCTTATGGTGTGAATTTGCTAGGATTTATTGGCAAACGATGGTTATGATTATTCCATCAACTTACAATTCATTTGATCTTTATAAGACAGGGTTAGGCACTAGGATTATAACCAGTAATAAACCATATGAGTTAGTCCCATTTGAGGTGGTCAGTGATTCCTCACAGGATATAGATTATAATCCCAGGGACTGCTTGTCACAAGCCTATGCCAGAAATACAACGGGCAAAAAAGATCAATGTCAAGACTTAGTGCATAGCAGTTTTTTAGCTCTCCCCTTAAAACGTTTGTGTGTAACTCGTGAACAGTCTGTATTATCGTTTCTTAACTTCTTCAGCGTTGAGCAAGATGATTCCTTAAGGAATTTATGTCAGCCAAAAAGAACTGAAGTTAGGTGGAAACTGGGAACAGAAACTCAGTCTCATCATGATGGTTCTGATATTGTTATCCTGAAGCTTTCATCGTCATCGTTAACCAGATTCTACAGAAAGCAGAGGTATCCTCTCAGTAAACTCTTCGAGAATATTGGGGGTAGCCTGGGCCTCTTCTTAGGCATATCACTCCTTGACCTTTGGCTGAGAGCTGGAAAATTTGTAGAACGTGTTACAGAGGCGTTAAGATATTTCAAAAAGGATTACTTCAGTTCTTTGAGTAGAAGGTTCAGCAGTATGAAGCATATATCCCGTCTTTGCTTGCTCACTGGGATTATCTTCTTTTCAGTGCCATTTTGCGTTCATTTAATGATCTTAGTTAACAGTTACACTGATAGATCACATTACACTTCTGTGACAATGAAACTTTTTACGTTCAACAACAAAAAAGTGGAATCAAGAGGTTTTCGGGTGGAAGAGACACTGCCATTGTATTTAGCAAGCAGGCACCTTGGATGCCAGTCTATATCTGTGACTAGAGCTCAGAAATGCTTCTTTTCATGTGTTTTGCCCAGTACCTCCTCCTCTATCCCCATAAGCTCGCTATCTGTTGGCGATCTTCCTCAGTGCCAACTTAAGCAGGTCACAATACCCAAAATGAAGTACAGTATACAGTCAAGTATCTTAGAGTCTGTCTCTAATAGTTCAGAACTGCTGCTGTCTTGCCGCAGTAGATGCCAGCTCGAAAATGCATCCCAGGTTGGGGTAAGCAATTTATTGTTAGTGACTGAAGAGGAAAGTTCAACGTTTCTCTCTTTTATTTGTGGCTTAGGAGGGATCATTGGGCTCTATTTCGGCTTCTCGGCCAGTCAGCTTAAAGATATTGTAGACAAATATTTTCCTTGGTCATCTGTTGCAAAGAGACAAGTTACATTTGTGTGGCATTGTTTAACTCTCTTTTTGTGTTCTTTGCTTTTTGTGAGTCCTGTGGAGAAGTACCTGTTCAGTCATCCTATCCACAGTGAGTCTTCAGATGAAATTCTAACCGAAGCTCAGTACCCAGCACTTACAGTGTGTCTTTGGCCACCATTTAATGTCAGCAGATTGATGTCATCAGTGGGACTTCAGAGTTCATATGATGAGGTCATGTTACTTGACCCAAAAGCCAGATTTGATGCCCTTACATATCTTATACAGCATATTGATAAAGTCAACGGAAGTGAAGAATTACACCCGGATGATCTCTGGAGAAAAATTGCATGGGACGTAGAGAGTTTAGTTGACCAGAGGAATGTGGGGAATATTAAAGGAATCTTTAAAAAATCACTCGTTAATAAATGTGTTAGTCTTTACAACTTTGACATCAAATTTTCAGTCATTTTTCCAGCGTTGAATGTTATATTTAACTTAAAACAATATTTTTTCACCCTGAATCCAGCTATGTCTGTTATGTTATTCGTTCATGGTCAGGATGATTTCCCGCTGATGACCAAAGACACTGTTCCACTGAAAGGTGATGATTTGCTTTTTGTTAATGACGTAGAAGAATGGATAGGTGTTCATGAAAAAAATATTAGTTTTGGAGAATGTGTATCGCTTTGTGTAGATCGCTTTTCAGTTAGTCAGTATCAATGTAGTTTTCCATGGACAAATTTACATCAGGATACTCAGCCATGCAATATGACACTTTTCGCAGCTATTTTAACTACATTATGGACGTACATCCCTACCAATGGTTCTCTGTATGAGGCACTAATTGGTTCTGCATCACTGTCACAATGCTTTGAACACTGCCAAACAAACAGGGCTACATTTTACGAGGTTAACATCAATTCTGGTGGCGTGACGGTAGGAAGAGAATTTTCATTCACTCTTCAACAATATGATACTGATGGTGGAGTCAATAACTTTCAATTTACGGTTAGCATAACTGCTTCATCTTTCAAAAAAAACATTCAAAGTGATGGCTATGCAGTTTCTCAACTCATAAGTGAGTTAGGAGGCATTGTTGGGATGATCTTGGGAACTTCACTTCTCTCACTGCTTCTCAGGACAGTGTAGAAGTCATGGGAAGAGACATTCTGCAACTTTCAGAACTTACTTTATCTCGTTTAATTGTTTTTATGAAAGTACCTGGTTGTTTATGTATCCAGGGGTTACTGTTGATGAACTGAATTTTTAACATTATATTCCTTACTACTTACAGAAGGGTCTTTCCTAATTGAGACTAGTTAGTTAATAAGCTTCATGATAGCCACTATGTCAGGAGCAAAGATCTGTTGATGACGTTTTGATGTCATTTCCAGCAGACAGATTTCACAAATTTGACCAGAGACTTGTCCAGATTGATTTCACTGCTGAATCTCCCTTCTTCAAAATGACAGTTTTATCATGGTAAGTTGTGTCAGTGGCTATGCACGTGATCTCAGTAGTTATGATGTCCACGACCAGCAAAGGAGCAGTGTCACTGTTGCTGTTTTAGGAGAACCCAGGCATATCTTGTTTGCATTTCTCATCGGTAACGTTTTTGTATCTTTTCCAGTTTACAGACTGTTGTACACAGCGATGCTGGTCTTGAGTGCACTTAAACTTCCTGTGTTTGTAGTAGTTTCCCTTATTGTAATATGAAATAAAATAGCTGGAACTTTAGTAAGAGTGATTTGGTGCAGAATAGTAATGTTCAAGTGTAGGTACCTCTGCACTTGGGTTTTGAGGATCCCTCAACATTTAATGTAGTTTCCAGTTGCAGTATTAGGATTGTTCTTTAATGCTGTCAGAAGTTGACTTTAATCTTGAAGCTTCTCATGTCAAGATCTATTTTATTAAGGTAAGGAATCAATCAGATCTTTGGCTTTTTTGTTGGTGTTGTTTTTGATTCATTTCAACACACCACCACCTGATCTGTGATGTTAAAGGGAAAAAAGGTCTTACCTTAATGGTTACTCTTTTGTGTCCTAAATGTTTGTCTCTCTAGTCTTCATTGCTGTTACTGAAGGTTGTTCTTCTGTTTCATACAAACTGCATTTGTGTCTTTGATCTTCTTTGAAGGGAGGATATATATCTACCTAATTTAAACTGAATGAACTAATATTACTTTGCTGAAACAGCAGAGATAATAGTGTGGTTTGCACAGATCTCATTAAGAGATGAGTATATCAAGGGGTAGTAAAGTACTTTATATACTTAGGATTATTCCTAACAAGAAAGATAGTCTGAGGTTTTATCATGATAGAGAATGAAGTAAAAGTACATAGAGGTAAAAACTTCATCGATTGAAATATTTCTTAGTAGTTTGTTAGAGGACGAAATATTCCCAATAATATTATTGGCGAATGCACTACTACCCCTTGATAAGTTAGGAAAAAATATATTTGATTGATGTGCTTCACTGTAGCCTGTTTCTAGTCCTTATATTAATGGAAGACGCACTTCTGTTTAGTTTGTTAGAGGAGAGAGCATTTCAGTTTCTTATGGAAGAGAATGAAGAAGTGTGTTTTAAGTAGTAGTTTGTTAAGATCTGAATTGGTGAAATTGATATAGTTCTTTAGAGAAAGTATCACAAAGCAAGATCTGGCACAGGATTACTACGGACTGTAGTATTTCCAAGAAAGTTAAATTGGACTTTCAGTTTCTGTTATGGAATGCGTAGTATTAATAATAATAATAATAATAATAATAATAATAATAATAATAATAATAATAATAATAATAATAATAATAATAATTACAAAGTTGAAAATTAGTTATGAACTGTTTCATGATATTGGGAACCTTTATAAAGCAAAATGTTATATTAACTGTTTATGCATAACATGACATTTTAATAGTGAATGTTGTAGGTCTAGTAAATACATATTTGTAACATGACATGATATTCTGTAAGATTTATATGCACGAAATCAGTGTAAGTATACTTCAAGTTCATATATACACAAATGCCTTTTTAATACTTGTGTCTGTGTTTAATAGCATTGAATTAATGATGTAATTTACTAGCACTGTCTTCAGTTTCATTGTACTGGTATAAAATAAATGTCTGTGAAACATATTGGATTCATTATTGACCTTTAAAATAGCATTTCTTTCTTCCTGTTTAATGAGGATGAGTAGTTCCATTACAAGATTCCAGTGGGAATAGATGATTCTCAATTTGCCATGAGTGGCTGACTATGAAATCAAAAGAATTTGCAACACTACTAATGGAAAGGCATTTAATGTCTTATTAAATTTAACAAAAAAGCTTAAACTGATTATTATGCAATGTGTTTATCCTAAGATTGTGATGTTCTATAAGTATATTACATCGTATATATAAGAGAAGACTTAATGTCATAGTCGCAAGTGAAGGGGTTTGCTTATTGATTAACAATGCCGAACTTGTGGGTCTTATTAGAATATTGACTTCACGAAGGGTTTGTTGTATCTACAACCTTTTTAACGTTTTTTCTCCATATGATCAGTATTTCTTTCATAGAGGAAAACAAATAAAAAAAATATTTCTCTCTCTCTCTCTCTCTCTCTCTCTCTCTCTCTCTCTCTCTCTCTCTCTCTCTCTCTAAGGGAGAAGAAGAAGAACGAGGGAGAGAGAGAGAGACCTTACCTTACCTTACCTTACATCTTGTTCTGGTTGCCCCAGGTTCCTCAGTGTGAGGCACCTCTAATGTCTACCAGAGAATTACTAATGCATCTTCCGGTATATTTTGCATCTTCCAATCTTGGATGGTCTGGGATGCAGCTTAGATATTTGTCGAGCTTATTCTTAAACACATCTACGCTCACTCCTGATATATTCCTCAGATGAGCTGGCAACGCATTGAATAGACGCTGCATAGTCGATGCTGGTGCGTAGTGGATTAATGTCCTGTGTGCTTTCCTTAGTTTTCCTGGTATAGTTTTGGGCATATATATATATATATATATATATATATATATATATATATATATATATATATATATATATATATATGCAATATAAAAACACTGTATCGTGCTTCTAAGAAATCAATAGAGGGATCCACAGTAATATCCTTGTTTAGATATAATATGTTTATACAAAGCTTAAAGCTTTCGTCCATCCTCCTGTGGACTTGATCACTAAGCAAATTTTGTATAAACATATTATATCTAGATAAACAAGGATATTACTGTGGATCCCTTTATTGATATTATATATATATATATATATATATATATATACATATATATATATATATATATATATACAGATAGATAGATCGATAGATAGATAGATGGATAGATATGTAAATATAGTAAAAGCCATAAAAATGCATAAAAAATTATCTGCCCACTGGAAAGTTGACTATTAAGAATTTTCGCCTCTATTTCCAAAGTCCAAAAAGTCGAAAGTTGCAATTCATCTCTCTCTCTCTCTCTCTCTCTCTCTCTCTCTCTCTCTCTCTCTCTCTCTCTCTCTCTCCATTGTTAGCGTTTTACGACAGGGAATATGAGCAAACGCACACACACGCATACACACACAGATATATATATACATTCCTGTTAGTAAATAATGAAGAAAAAAGACGAAGAAGCAGTTGAAGATATACTGACCCAGATAGATAGATAGATAGACGAATAAATAAATAGACAGATGAGGTCCAAATAAACCTTTCTAATCCCGTCTGGAATTTGGCTGAAGGAAGGAGGCTGCTTTCTGCAGCTGCTAATCCTCTCTATAATCCTCTCAGGCGGTTACTCACGCACACACGCTCACACACACACCCACACACAGATACCGCCAAGGCAGCCATATATATAAACACAAGATCATTAGCGGCCGACTATTCCCGATACCCAAGAGGTCAGTGACTTGGGTATTAGTTTAAGCCTAATACTAGGGGATTACAAATCTTAAGGTCCAGGTATAGACAGTGCGCGAACCAATACACCCACACCAACACCCACACACTCACAAACATACGTTTTATTCCAATATTCAAAACTTGGTGAAAAGAAAATGCATATATATATATATATATATATATATATATATATATATATATATATATATAAATAGATAGATAGATAGATAGATATGTAAATATAGTACGAGCCATAAAAATGCATAAAAAATTATCTGCCCACTGGAAAGGTTGACTATTAAGAATTTTCGCCTCTATTACCAAATTCCACAAAGTCGAAAGTTGCAATTCATATCTCTCTCTCTCCCAGTACGCATACAGGCATACACACACGTACCTCATTCAGGTATATATATATAATATATATATATATATATATATATATATATAGATATATATATATATATATATAATATATATATATATATATATATTATATATATATATATATATTAATGAGGATATTTCCTCATTATTCATTTGGTAAACGTGTAACTCGAGCGTCAAGGCAAAGCACATACAAACCTCTCTTTCTCTCTCTCTCCACCTCTCTCTAGCACTGACACCTCTCTCTCTCTCTCTCTCTCTCTCTCTCTCTCAAAGGTAACCAAAATGAGAGAGTTGCATCATAAGAAAATACATTTATTAACAATGAATAAATAATGAATTAATGAATTAATCAAGTCTTACAGACTAACTCAATTCAATTAAAACCCCAACAAAAATGTCTGAACTGTTATAGTCACCAAAAGTCTATTTCCCCCCATCGGGACTCCCTCTCGGTCCCCCCATTGCCAGAACCGTCTGTTTCAAAGACACAGAACACATCCCATAAGTACACACACAAGTTTAACAATCAGAGATTAAAGATTGAATATCCTCACAAAAATGTCAAATAGATAACAAGCCACTCTTTGGCTAAACAGTTCAAACTCACCCAAGCAGCCGGAACACTTAAAGCACTATATTATAAAAAAACTCCCGGTGAGCACCACGGCATCTTGCCTTTCTCTCGAAGATGCCTCTATCAAAAATCCCCCATAGACTTGGGTATCATAGATTTTAACAGAAAGAGGCGCACACGCACATATGAACGCACAGTTTGTTAGCGCCTCACATTTACTGGCTGCATCCAGTTTCACAAAGGCACTTTGAGAAGAGTTCATGACCTGAGTACATTGACTTGTCTAACTAAGCAGTTTTATCTCACGCCATCCATAGAAACTCATTGTTCAGCTTTCTCGGGTCGTTGCTTCTCCACTGTTCTTCACATTCCATAGGTCACACCGAACATATTGGCAATATATTATTAATCAAAAACCCTAGGCCTTTCACTGCTCGGCCACCTAACTAATGCTAGCTCCTGCCTAGCAAAATAGCTTATATAACATAAAACACATTGACCGGCTTGAAATAAAATGTAAGTAATAACTGCACGTCTCTGGCATTATAAAATAAAGTCTGTTACGCTTTTATCTCCAAATAACACTAGAATTTTCTCTCTTCGGATTCTTGAATATCCCTCTTTGTCTGCAACTAGCTGAACAGACAATAGCAGGCTGTAGCAGCTGTAGGAAGACAGAACGCCTCCCTCATTGTAGAAGATTTCTCATGGCTTCTGCAGATCCCCAAAAGACACGCTGTAGAATTCTGTAGACTCTCGTAATCACCATCGTGGAAACTCTTGTAATCACCACGGACAAAACGACAGCAACACTCTCTGCACGGCTGGTGGACGTCTTGCTAGCGTTGGGAAACGACTTTTTGGTGTGTTAGTATGTCAGTCAAGTCACTGGTCAATCCAAGAAAATTAACCCAGACATACCACTTCTATCAAACAATGATCTCAAAAAGTCAGAAATACTAACAGAACGTCTCCCAATTAACTCCACTTAATACGACCACTAAATCATAAGTCATTATCATAACTTTCAAAGGAAAAAAAAAACATCAAGTTCTCCAATTCGATTCTCCAAACTCACACATCAGCACACACACAACTCAGAAATCACAGCAACTCCGCGGACTTCTGCACTCACATTCCAAGCTCGAATGTTATCATAAGAAAAAAAAAGAAAAAATCGTAATGAGCCCAAGGAAAAAAAAAAAGAATCACGTAACACACCCAGACCCAAAAAATGTTCTCTCAAGCTCTGATATCCAAACAACCCACAAAATCAGTAAAAATCTCCAATGTTTAACAGCAAAAACCCCTTTACTGCTCATACAATTAATTACAATGAGACTTAATGTCAAACTCCCATTTACGTAAGTAACAACTCCCGAAAAATTAAATCTCCTGTCCAAAAAGAAATGCTATTTAAGCTCAATCCCCAATTACATCTCTCGTAGGAAAAGGAAGAAAAGAAAAAAAAATAAAGATAACCACAAGTAGATTTCCCCAATCACAAAATACATAATACATGTATAATATGCATAACCCCCCGCGTTTTTCCCAAGAAATGCTCCATGTAATGTTATGGAATTTGCCAAAAAGCAAACTCTTACCCATGCGCTTTCATGAAATGCTATTGTCAACATTTCCAGATATTGCTAAAATTCTGATCAATCATCATCAGAGGAAAAGAGTCAGCACACGCTCATCACATCGCTTGTCAGCAGAAAATCCGCCTGCGGACGTATGCTCAAACACCAACAAAAAAATGTCCAGTCAGACACACAAATTTGGAAAACTCATGATTCTATAGAAAAAGGTCTAACTGACACATTTCACAGAATTAACTCCAGGATATGACTAATGTGTTCAAAAATTTGTCTCAAAGACGTATTCTCTCAACATGACACAGCCCAATTATATGCCTCCAAAATAACACACTTGTGAACATAAAAAATGCACACATCTCCATAGGACTCGTAATGCAGTAATGCCACTCACCTCTAAATAGTCACGAAACCAAAGAGAAAGAACCACAGAAATCTTCTCTTCACTCGAAAAGACAAACTCCATAACCACAAAAAAAAAAAAAAAAAAAAAAAAGGGTCCCCCACCAAAGATTAATTCCATCTCCATACATAATTATGTGACACCACATTAATAATAACACCACTCTGGTTATAAAAAATATTCCTCCATTTGGTTAATAACCACTACCCTTATATTTCTCCAATAGCCACATGTTAATAAAAAAGACACCACTCCAGGAATAAAGAATAATCACCTCTATTTCGGCAAATACAAAATATTTACCTCTATTTCCCCAATACTCCATGAGGAATAAAACAAGGCTTCAAAAAATATATCTCCAAGATGGAATATCAAAAAATGAAATCCTATCTCCAAAAAAATGTGCACTCAAAGCATCTAGCTCACCCACTCACAAATATTGCCCCATAATCTCCTCAAAAAAATGTGTCTCCATTTGCACAAAGATGGCTGCAAAATAATTGAACTAAACATAGCTCTCATCACCATTGGCAAATATAAAAAAATGGCCAAAAATATATCTCCAATATATTATATTTCAAATTATAACTCCCAGATAATATATACCTCCAATTATAACTCCAAATAATATATCTCAATTCTCCAGAGAATAACTCAATGTTATAGTCAAAAACTATAAAACACTCTCCATTTAGCATAACTGCTAAAAAAAAAAAAAAGGCAAAAACTCGGCAAATAAAAACTGTCTGGAAAATTCTAGAAAAAATCACCAATGTGTCACAAGTCATTATAACAGAACTCCAAATAAAAAGTGTCTTAGCCAAGACTTCTCCATATGCACTACAACATAGGCCACTAGAAAACTTAACCAAGTTTCCTATACTCCACAAAGTTGTCACAAATACAATAAAGGTATTGTGCAAGAAAACTCACAATTTCTGGAACATAAATATCCAGAGAAAAAATGTAGTACCACTACGTATGCATTCAAAACCATGCAAAAAATTCTCCCGTGTATTTCTCTATAGCATCAAATAGCCGAAACACAAACACATTCCCGAACAATGACTCTGAGTCACGAACTGAGATATCAAAAAATATTCACACCAACTGGAGAGAAAAAGAAACAAATTCAAATTCACCCATGATGAAAAAAACTTGTGTCAGCAATGGATAACTTCCAAAAAAGGAGAAAAGAAAAATCAACAGCATTGTTAACTATTTCTCGTAACTCACTAGATGTCAAGCAATTATCTGCTGAATTCATAAAAAAAAGAAAAAAAAAACTAAAATAATGTGTTGTTAGTTCCTCCCAAATTCAAAAAAGATCTCACCACTCTTGATAGCATTACAACACCCACGTATTAGTATAAGAAAAAATCAGTATCAGAAATATCATTATCACAAAATCACCAAAATTTGCTATCATCAAAATCACTAGTATCAGTATAAAAAAAATATCACCAATGTGGATGCTTATAAATTCTCCAAAAATTAAGCAAAAAACTCAGCAAAAGTTCAGCAAGATTCAACACAATTCACCAAGATTCAGCCAGATTCATCAAGATTCAGCAAAACTCATCCCTCATGAATGACTGAAATATTCTCCAAAGTCACAAAAACTCAACAAATAATTAACACAAGATCTCTCCCATAACTCATTGTAATAATTCTCCATGAATAATTATCTGTAACAATTATAAAATAATCTCCCATGAAATATCTCAAATCTCTCGTAAAACAAGTCTTCCGTAGTGATAATTATACTTAAGCAACCCTCCCGTGACACATCTCAAGTATAATAATTATTATTAATAATAATAATAATTCTCCATAGTAACAAATCCCCATGCAAAGATCTAAAGTAAGGGTGTAATTCAAATAGCATACATAGTAATGCTGAATCTTATGACACACAATTTCTCCAGATGCAACACCATGACATACCACCATTGCCACATTCACAGCACCGGGCATCACCATACATCACCACTCGGCACCATTTTCAAAGTAATCCCTCCAACACAATTTAAAAAAATAATAATGATAATGTATGTCTCCCCATTTTGTGTCTTCCAAGGCATAAGGAAAACATACACCCATACAATGCATTTCAATTTTCTTTTTATTTCCTTTTCTCTTCATCCAAGAGAGAAAAAAAAATCTCTTTTCTAAAAAAAAGACTCTTCGGGCGTTTCACTTCATCAACTAATCAATCAGCTGATGTCTTGGCATTGAAAAATCACTTTCAAGGGCAAACTCATCCCCAACACCTGGACACAAAGAAAAAAAAAAGGAGTTCACCCCCAATGAGAAAAAAAAGTTTCTCCCCCCCTGAGCGTTGACACTCCCCCGTCAAGCGATAGAACACTCCCCAGAGGCAGACCAGTAGTCCCCATCTCCTTGCAATCCCCGAGGCATGCCAGTACCCTCCCAATGCAATGCCTTCCCTGCGCCGGTTAGCAGAAATGTGCTGAGCCCGTAAAATTGTGTGGCCGCTCTGTCTCCAAGCTAAATATGCTATCCAAGAATAGTTTACATGCATAAACACATCTCTATACACTCTTATGTGTTAAACAAAGACGAATATGTCTATTATAAACACGCGCAAATAAAAAAAACACGTCACTTCTGCTACTATGGGCAAAGACAAAAAAATTTTGGACCTCTTGAACCGATCCCATAACCCTGAAATATTTAAAAAAAAAAATATACATAACATTCTTTAACACTCACCATTCCACAATGGGAACAAAAAGAACTCGGAATTTCCGTACACTTAAGTCATACTGAGTGCCGCAACTGCTCCTAAGCTGACTCCCTGGGAAAATGCTGAGTCCAATATAATCTTTCCCCTCCCTTCTGTTACCGGACGGATAGATATTTCTCATATTTTTCTCACTTAGTAACTAACAATTTAACAATTTTCCACAATCCCACAAAGGCGCTCGGAGAGAGAGAGAGAGAGAGAGAGAGAGAGAGAGAGAGAGAGGGAGGGGAAAGGGTTTGACTAACCCTCGCTACCTCCCCTCTCTCTCTCTCTCTCTCTCTCTCTCTCTCTCTCTCTCGCGCGCGCGTATATCTTATTCAGTTGATATGATAAATATGAAATATGCTAGATATTTATAACTATATATAATATATATGTAACAACTTGTTAATAATCTGTGTTGAAAAAATGAAGAATAAAGAGAAGAAGAAGTTAAATATATATTGAGCAATGGGGGGAACATAAGTCCTTCTGGTCAGTCAACCTCTATAATCCCATCCGGAATCTGGCTGAAGAATTAGGAGGCTTCTTTCTGTAGCTGCTAATCCTTTGAGTAATCTTCGCAGGCGATTCCTCACGCGCACACACACGCGTGCTTACGCACGCACGTAAAAGGAGAGACAGATGAGGAAGAAGCCTACGGTTGCTGCTTGCCAGTTTTCATTCTCCTCAGAAAAAGTTGGATTTTGTTATCTAAATAAATAATTGAAAAACGTCATATTTATTCACTAAATATTATATTCAAACGTCGGCGAAGGTAAGCGGACTTTAGGGAACGTCGGAGAATAGTAGCGAACGTACAGAGTGAACTCTAGTGAACGTATACGAACGTGAGAGGAAGGGAAGAGATAAATAATAATAATAATAATAATAATAATAATAATAATAATAATATAATAATAAAAATAATAATAATAATAATGCCGAAAACAGTATTAATTGTAAAAGGTGAGACTTTATTAAAAAAAGTATCACATTCTACCATTGATTTATCATTGTGGAACTTATACAAAATAATAATAACAATAATAATAAATTTAGTGATATTGTTTCTTAATACTGTATACGGCGTTGGCAGCGGGCGTGGTTGCTGGGCCGGGGGACTGGGTGCTCAGGAATTAAGGGACCCTTGAAGCCGACCCAGATAGGGGGAGGGATTTCTTCCCGGGGGGCTAAAGGCGTGGCCGCCGACGTAATCCCTGGGGTCCTACCGACGGCCCGGGTAGAGAGAGCAGTTCAGTCAGAGTCAGAGCGCTAGAGACGACGCTCGTGTCGGCCATTATATGACTGTCAGGCTGAGAGAGGCCCGAGTCAAAGGCCAAAATTGTAGATGTGAGAGAGTCAGAGCCTAGACACGATGGTAGAAGTTGAGTGCTGTGGGCCTGTGAGAGGGCCAATTCAAAAACGAAAATTAAAGTTGAGAGAGAGAGAGTTGGAAGGCAGAGAACATTGTCGGCCTGTGAGAAGGGAGTTCAGTCAGAGCGCTAGAGACGACGCTCGATTCCGGCTAGTAGATCAATTAGATTAAGTTAAGAAAACAAATATGACTGTCGGCTGAGAGAGGCCCGAGTCAAAAACTAAAATTAAAGTTGAGAGAGAGTCAAAGGCTTAGAGAGAGAGAGAGAGAGAGAGAGAGAGAGAGAGAGAGAGAGAGAGAGAGAGAGTGTTGGACGGCAGAGAACACTGTCGGCCTGTGAGAAGGGAGTTCAGTAGACCAATTAGATTAAGTTATGAAAGCAAATATGACTGTCAGGCTGAGAGAGGCCCGAGTCAAAGGCCAAAAACGAAAATTAAAGTTGAGAGAGACTCAAAGGCCTAGAGAGAGAGAGAGAGAGAGAGAGAGAGAGAGAGAGAGAGAGAGAGAGAGAGAGAGTTGGAAGGCAGAGAACACTGTCGGCCTGAAAGCAAATATGACTGGCAGGCTGAGAGAGGCCCGAGTCAAAGGCCAAAATTGTAGATGAGAGAGAGTCAGACCCTAGACACGATAGTAGAACTCGGCCGGAAGGCCGATTCAAAGACGAAAATTGAAGGCATTAGAGAGTGGAAGTAAAGAGAGTAATTGTAATTATAGACCATGGACGTTTTTTCCTCCATGGACAAAGAGCGCTTGTTTTTGCATACTATATACAGAGGGCTATGTGTGAGAGCGACCCTCTAGACCACCACTGAGAGAGTCAAAGGACTAGAGAGAGAATATGATAAAACTAGGCCAGGAGGCCGATTCAAAGACGGAAATTTAAGGAAGGAGAGAGACTCATTATAGACCATGGACGTTTTTTCCGCTATGGACCTCACGCGGTTGTTTTCGTAATATATAGAGAGAGGGCTATGTGAGAGAGCAACCCTCTGGGCCACCACTGACCACACAGAATCAGAGGCCTAAATAGATGAAGTTATGTAGGCAAAGTAAAGTCAAAGATCGTCTCGAAGACAGAGCCAATTCTTGGATAAATCCAAGTAAACTCAATTATTGCCAGTGCTTTTTAAGAGGGGCTGGCGGTAGCGTCGGAGATGACGAATATTTGATTCAAAGGTGAATTTTGTTGTGAGAGAAACATATAAGTGAGAGAGAGAGACTTAGAAAGAGAGTGGTTGAAAGAAGGAGAGGAAGTGGGGTAAGATTGAGGAGAAGCAGAGGAAGTAATGGAGAAATCTAATACTAGCTGTAAAAAAAAAAAAAAAAAAAAAAAAAAATCCCAGAGAAAAGGGAACTCAATCTGTCATATATTCTGGTATTTGGACTGGCGATCTTGGACTGAGACAGCTGTAGTATTCTCTTGAGAGATTACGATGCAGAAACCTGGCCAAAACTAGTCATTTATTCAGAGCAAAAGTCGTCGTAACTAAATGAAGGAAATGAGAAATTTTGTGTGAGGAATGAGCCTGCAATGTACTCAGTTTTTAGGCGAGCCGGAAAGATGTCCAGAATAATGATTTAAATTCGTAACTATAAATTGAAGCCTTGAGAATGATCATTGGAAATTTTTGTTTAAAGTTGAATTTTGTTGTGAGAGTAAAATAAGTTTGTGATTACTTGTATATAGGTCACAGATTTTATAATGAGAGAGTTGGAAGAAAGGAGAGGAGTTTGAGAGCGTCTCGATGACAGAGCCAATCTCTGATGGCAAATAGCACGAATATTTGATTGAAAGTTGAATTTTGTTGTGAGAGAAACATATAAGTGAGTGAGAGACTTAGAAAGAGAGAGGTTGGAGGAAGGAGAGGAAACAGAGAGAGATGACATATATTAAATTTGAAATTGAATTTTGTTGTAAGAGAAACATATAAGTAAGTGAGAAACTTTGAAAGAGAGTAGTCGGAGGAAGTGGAGCGAGATGACGAATATTTGTTGAGAGAAACATAGCCAATAATGGTAGAATTCGGCAAAAGGCCGATTCAATTAAGCTGTGATGGCAAAGAGCACGATGGGTCTGTGAGAGGGCCGATTCAAAAACGAAAAGTGAATTTGAGAGACATTTAGAGGCCTAGAGAATATGATAAAACTAGGCGAGGAGGCCGATTCAAAGACGGAAATTGAAGAAAGGAGAGAGACTCATTATAGACCATGGACGTTTTTTCTGCTATGGACCTCGCGCGGTTGTTTTCGTAATATATATAGAGAGTGCTATGTGAGAGCAATCCTCTGTCCCATGACTAACTGCAGAGGGTCAGAGCCGTACAGAGACGATGGGGGACCCCGTTTATGGACCAGAAATTTTAGAGCTGGAAAGAGAAGCAGAGTAGAGATAGTAATTGAAGAAGGTAAAGGTAATGTCAAAGAACGTCTCGATGACAGGGCCAATTCTTGGATAATTCCAAGTAAGCTCAATTATTGCCAGTGCTCTTTAAGAGGGGCTGCGCGGTAGCGTTGGAGATGACGAATATTTCATTTGTAGTTAAAGTTTGTTGTGAGAGATACTTATATAAGTTTGTATTGTTTGTATATATATCACAGACTTATAAAGAGAGAGTTGGAAGAAAGGAGAGGAATTTGAGAGCTGGGAAAGAGAAGCAGAGAAAGTAATGGGAGAAGGTAAATGTGATGTCAAAGAATGTTTCGATGAAAGAGCCAATTCTTGGATGAAACCAAGTAAGCTCAGTTATCGTCAGTGCTCTATGAGAGAGAGAGAGAGAGAGAGAGAGAGAGACAGAGACAGAGGCAGAGACAGAGACAGAGACAGAGAGACAGAGAGAATAGTTTGCAGCGCTGGCATGTCCGTCGCAGACTGGAGATTTTTCTTTAGCCTTTAATCTGTAAAAAGAGAGTTCGACGAGAGAAGGGAACTCCATTTGGAATATGTGTTGGTGTTTGGACTGGCGGTCTGGGATCGATACAGCTGCTTCCCCTCTGGAACAACTGTGCGTTCTACTTAATGCTTAGACGAGAAAGAAAGATGGCCAAAACTGATGGTTTCTATGAAGCAATTGTCTTAACTATACTGAAGGAAATGAGATAAGACGTCTCATGAAATGAGTAAGCGCCACTCGTGCCAATGCTCCTATGGGGCGGGGAAATAGGGCGCTGAGGGTCCGAGACGACGTCTTTAAAAGAGGAGAAAGATAAATCAAAGTCAGCAAAGAGAAAGGCCTTGAAATTGGCGGTCTAGCATTCGAGTCAGGAGCACTGTTTGAGCAATGAAGGTGCAAAGTATTCAGTCCTTAGACGAGCTGGAAAGATGACCAAAAGTGATAATTTATTTGATGGAAAAGTGGCATTGTTAAGAAACACTAAGTCCTTCAGACTGGTGGTCTACTGATTTAAGTAAACAGCAGCTCTCTATAACCAATGAGTGTGCAAAGTTACTGAATCCTTATACGAGCCGGAAAGATGCCCGAAAGTGATTATTTGAATGATGGAAAAGTCATAACAATAAAATGAAACCTTAAGAAGGATCATTAGAAGTTTTTTTATGAATGAATTCTTTTCAACTTAATGTGTGAAAAGGAGAGTTCCAAGAGAGAAGGGAACTGAATGTGTCATATATTTTGGTATGCGGACTGGCGGTCTTGGCCTGAGACAACTGTAGTAACAATAAAATAAAACGCCAGTCAATAAATACGGATTCTACCCAGTCTTTAGACTCGCCGGAAAGATGGTCAAAACTGTTTATTTAGATGAAGCAAAAGTCCTAAGAATGGAATGGAAGAAGAAGTAGAATTATAAGGACGTCTCAAAGACATGAGCCAAAGGTCATTTTGAAATGAATGAATGTGGATAAATAGAAGAGGTGCAAGCTCGACTCATGCCAGTGCTCCTAGTTGGGGGGAGGACTGGCGTTGAGCAATGCAGACGGTGTCTTTGAAAAACAAATTAAAAGCAATTGAAATAGACAGGAAGACCTTCGGACTGGCGGTCATTGATTGAGTCAGCAAATCTGTAAAAGCATTAGTAAATGAGCAGCATATTTGTTGACTTGTTTGAAGGAAAAGTGGCAATATTACGAAACACTAAGGCCTTCAGACTGGCGGTCTACTGATTGAGTGAGCAGCTCTCTATAACCAAAGAGTGTGCAAAGTTACTGAATCTTAGACGAGCCGGAAAGATGGCCGAAATTGATTATTTGAATGAAGGAAAGGTCGTAACAATAAAATGAAACCTTAAGAAGGGACATTGGAAGTTTTTTTATGAATGAATTCATCAGCTTTGTATGAATAATGAGAGTGCATTCTACTGAATCCTTAGACGAGCCGGAAAGATAGCCGAAACTGTTTATTTAGAAATTTCTATCATGGACATGTCAGATACGAAAGCCAATGCTTAATGAAAATGAATGTGGGTAAATAATAATACAGCTAAGTAAAATTGAGTGAGCTGCACTCGTGCCAATACTCCTATGGGGCGGGGAGGTATGGCACTGAGGGTTGGAGATGATGTCCTTTGAAGTAATGTTAATAATAAACAGTAAGGCATTCAGACTGGCGGTCTTTGATTGATTGAGTGAGAGCACATGAATAAGCAACGAATGTGCAGCAAAACTGATGATTTATAAAGGAAAAGTCGTAACATTGAAATGAAACCTTAAGAAGGATATTTAGAAGTTTTTGTGAGAGAATGAAAGTACGTTTCAATGACGCGAGCCAATGCTCATTGGAAAATGAGTAAGCTCCACTCGTGGATGCTCCTAAGAGGGGGGAGTGATTCAGCCTGAGGGTCGGAGAGAACGTTTTCGAAGCAGAAAGGTGAAGCAATGTTGTTAACAAAGACCGAAGCCTTCGGACTGGGGTGTGTCACTGATTGAGTCTGCAGCTCTGTATAATTAATAAGTGTGCATTGTACTGAATCCCTAGACTTCCCGGAAAGATGGGTGAAAGTGTTTGTTGAAATGAAAAAGCGAATGTGGAAACAACAGAGCAAAACCTTGCTCTGAGGAAGTGAAAGGTGAAGGGCGTATCAAAGAAGGCAGCCAATGCTCAGTAATGAAGGTAACTTAAACTGAGTAAGCTGGAGTCGTGGGGGAGTTGTGTCGCTGAGCGTGTGATATAACGTCAAAGGCCAAGTGGTGGAGAGAGGAATTGAGGGGGAGAGGGAAATTTACGGATGGAGAGACTTTGAGAGAGAGAGAGAGAGAGGAGAGAGAGAGAGAGAGAGAGGAGGGGAGGAGAAGGACGAGGAGAGGAAAAAAAAATTGAGGGGGAGGGAGGATTGAGGAGAGAAAGGAGGGGAGGTAGAGGAAGAGAGAAAAAAATAGGAGAAAGGAATTAAAGGGGGGAGGATGAAAGAGGGGGAGAAAAAACCAGCTCTCGTCCATCCATGTGGAAATTTTCAAAAAAAAAACAGAAGTCCACAAAGTGCTGAAAAATTGAAAAAAAAATATAAGGACTTTCAGCGCCCAATTTCACTTACCCGATACAGTGGTACATTTCACATTTGGAGAAAAACATTACGAAACTCGAAAGAAGATGAAGACACGATCTGCCACGAAAATACCCATCGTTCTCCAAGATTTCCACCGACAGTCAAAGGAATGAGAGAGAGAGAGAGAGAGAATACCGATCATTCTCCAAGATTTCCATCGATAGTCAAAGGAATGAGAGAGAGAGAGAGAGAGAGAGGAGAGAGAGAGAGAAGAGAGAGAGAGAGAGAGAGAGAGACTGGAAAATAAGATTCTGATTCCAGTGAGTTGGTAAAATATTTTTGAAGTTGAATTTTTGTTGCGTACACTAAGGTCAAAATCGCAACTAATGTACTGTAAACATAACCTTGAGAAGATGAAGAAAAAAGTATGGCATTCACTGCGACTCTAGGAAATTACAGGCCTGATAAAACGCACAAATTATTTAAAAAAAAAAAACATAAGAAAGGTTGTAGATACAGCAAACCCTTTGTGAAGTTAGTATTCTAATAAGACCCACAAGTTCGGCATTGTTAATCAATAAGCAAACATCTTCACTCGTGACTATGACATTAAGTCTTCTCTTATATATACGATGTAATATACTTATAGAGCATCACAAACTTAGGTTAGACACATTGCATAATAATCAGTTTAAGCTTTTCTTTGTTATATTTAATAAGACGTTAAATGCCTTTCCATTAATAGTGTTGCAAATTCTTTTGATTTCATAGTCAGCCACTCATGGCAAATTGAGAATCATCTATTCCCACTGGAATCTTATACTTGAACTTCTCATCCTCATTAAAACGGAAGAAAGTAACGCTATTTTAAAGGTCAATAATGAACCCAATATGTTTCACAGACATTTATTTTATACCAGTACAATGAAATTGAAGACAGTGCTAGTAAATTGCATCATTAATTCAATGATATTCAACACAGACACAAGTATTAAAGAGGCATTTGTGTGTATATGAACTTGAAGTATGCTTACACTGATTTCGTGCATATAAATCTTACAGAATATTATGTCATGATACAAGTATGTATTTACTAGACTACAACATTCACT
>NC_061105.1:43621280-43626223 GCF_015104395.2 Macrobrachium nipponense | reverse complement strand
CTTTTTGTACTAAGGATGTTCTTCCTGTGGTCATCCATTTGGGTGCTTGGTGATTTGAGATACAATGCTGGAGTTGTTCTGCTATTCGTGGGTGTAGGGCCTTGAAGTTTTTGAGCCAGTATCCATGGACTTCATCGGGACCTGGGCTTTCCAGTTTGGCATTTTCTTTAGTTGTGTGTCTGACTGTGTCTGTCGTGAGTCTGTGAATCTTTGTTTTATTCTCCCGTGTTTCTTCTTCCTTGACTACCTGGAGCCATGTTGCATGTTTGTTGTGTGATACCGGATTGCTCCATATGTTTTCCCAGAGTCTCTTACTTGGTTCGGCTTCAGGAATTTCTGGGTGGGTTGTTCTTCCCCTCTTAGTTGGCTTGTATAGTCTTTTCTGGTGGTTCCGAATAGTTTGTTCTGTTGGTATCCCTTATTCCTGTTCATGTATCGTTGGATCTTATGTGCTTTGGCCTTAAGCCTCTGTTTTACATCTTCTATTGTGTTTGTTTAATCCCCTCTCTTGTACTTTGTATTTCTCGTTGAGTTCCTCCCTTGTTTTCTTGCTTCTTAGCCTTTTTCTGCCATCTCTTTCAGTTTACTCAAGTCAGATCTCATCACCATGATTTGCTTTTCCAGTCGCCTTTTCCAAGGAGGTTGCTGTTTGGTTTCTGTTGGGTGGTTGTGCTGGTGGTGTTGGTGTTCGAATTCCATCAGTTCTGCTAATAATCTTGCTCCTGCATATGTCAAGTTATTTGTTTCTGTGATACTGGTGGTCTGTATTATGCCCATTATTTCATTGACCTCACTTGTTTTCTCCTTTAATTTCTTGGTGTTGTAGGCTTTCATGGAGGGGATCTTTGTTCTCTCTGTATCTGGCTCCATCCATTGTCTAATCTTTTCTACCCATTCCGTCCTCTCTGTTACTTCGTCGGTGTTTCTTCGTGTGTCGTTGTTTGATACCTCATCCTCCCTGTCGTCTTGTGGCATCGTCTCTCAGTTCGTCTTCGTGTAATTCGTTGTCGTGTGACATTTCCCTTTCCAGTTCTTCTCTTTCTGTTGGGGAGAGCCAGTTCTTTTTCTTTATGTTCCTTACTTGGTCTGCCAGCCTCTCTCTGTTTGGGGGGTGTTATTCCTCTCATTCCAGATGTTGACCAATCTTCTTCTATATCCTCTCTCCGTCGGGTTGCTTTTGATGTAGCATCTCCATATTTCCTTATTTTCTTCTCTTGTCCATTTCTTCCTTTTTGCCTCTGTAGCTCCAATCTCAGGCTGTTGATTATTGTCGTTTGTGGTGATCAGTTGCTGGATGACGACCTCAAGTACCTGACCGTCTTCCCTTCAATTGGGTTGAATACCTGGTTGCCCGGACGAAGCTCCTCTGTTGCAGAGGTTTCCATTTACGTCGTTGTCGTTTAATCCTTCCATTTCTTTCCATCATTGCTGAGTTTTGCTATTTAACCCATAGCTGGACCTACCCCATCAGGGATAGGTACTCATTTACAGCTGAGTAGACTGAGGAAATTATGGTAAAGATCCTTTCCCAAGGAATCAACATAATTATTATTATTATTATTATTATTATTATTATTATTATTATTATTATTATTATTATTATTATTATTATTATTATTATTATTATTATTAATAATAATAATAATACTACGCATTCCATAACAGAAACTGAAATTCCAATTTAACTTTCTTGGAAATACTACAGTCCGTAGTAATCCTGTGCCAGATCTTGCTTTGTGAATACTTTCTCTAAAGACTATATCATTTCACCAATTCAGAACTTAACAAACTACTACTTAAAACACACTTCTTCATTCTCTTCCATAAGAAACTGAAAATAATGCTCTCTCCTCTAACAAACTAATCAGAAGTGCGTCTCCCATAATATAAAGGACTAGAAACAGGCTACAGGAAGCACATCAATCAAATATATTTTTTCCTAACTTATTAAGGGGTGGTAGTGCATTCGCCAATAATATTATTGGGAATATTTCGTCCTCTAACAGTTGAACTACTAAATATTTCAATCGATGAAGTTTTTACCTCTATGTACTTTTATTTTATCCTGTCATGATAAAACCTCAGACTATCTTTCTTGTTAGGAATAATCCCAAGTATATAAAGTACTTTACTACCCCTTGATATACTCATCTCTTAATGAGATCTGTGCAAACCACAACTATTATTTCTGCTGTGGTTCAGCAAAGTAATATTAGTTCATTCAGTTTTAATTAGGTAGATACATATCTTCCCTTCAAAGAAGATCAAAGACACAGGTGCAGTTTGTATGAAACAGAAGAACAACCTTCAGTAACAGCAATGAAGACTAGAGAGACAAACATTTAGGACACAAAAGAGTAACCATTAAGGTAAGACCTTTTTTCCCTTTAACATCACAGATCAGGTGGTGGTGTGTTGAAATGAATCAACAACAACACCAACAAAAGCGCCAAAGATCTGATTGATTCCTTACCTTAATAAAATAGATCTTGACATGAGAAGCTTCAAGATTAAAGTCAACTTCTGACAGCATTAAAGAACAATCCTAATACTGCAACTGGAAACTACATTAAATGTTGAGGGATCCTCAAATCCCAAGTGCAGAGGTACCTACACTTGAACATTACTATTCTACACCAAATCACTCCTTATAAAGTTCCAGCTATTTTATTTCATATTACAATCAGGGAAACTACTACAAACACAGGAAGTTTAAGTGCACTCAAGACCAGCATCGCTGTGTACAACAGTCTGTAAACTGGAAAAGATACAAAAACATTACCGATGAGAAATGCAAACAAGATATGCCTGGGTTCTCCTAAAACAGCAACAGTGACACTGCTGCTTTGCTGGTCGTGGACATCATAACCACTGAGATCACGTGCATAGCCACTGACACAACTTACCATGACATAACCCAGTGCTTGATCTGAAATCCTCCCCGAGATAATATTGCATTAGCTTCTACAATACTTCTCTTAGCCCTTTCAACCGTCGATACACTTGACAGTATATCATCAACATACGAGTTGCATTGATCATCTCTGCAGTTAGGGGAAAGTATTCATCCATCTCGGTGGTTTACGTAGGCCATCATTGCTATTATGCCACTAGGTCTACACAAAGGTCACAGTAGTAAGCACATAGTTATCTGGCTCTCTGTCAGTTTCTAAGTCCCGCCACAAAAACCTATGAGTATGTTGATCAAGTTCTGAAATTCGTACAGAGTTGTACATTTTCTTAATATCTGCTACGATGGCCACAGCATGTTGCCTAAAACGTATCAGTATAGCAGTCATGTTGTTTAGCACATCAGGGCCCTTTGCAAAGTAATCATTAAGTATGTGACCAAGGTAAGAGGAAGAAGAGTTGAACACAATTCTCAAAGGGGTAGAAACAGAGTCTGGCTTGTGGACTTCATGGTGGGGCAAGTAGTGAACGGGACCATTATAATAACTTATCTCATCTATGTTCAATTTTCTAGCAACTTCCCTATAAACCATATCTAAAATCTGATCATTATATTTTTTAGAGTAATCGCTTCCGAGCTTTATTAACCTCCGTTCAGTAGATTTTAGTCTTCCATATGAAAGGGAAACATTATTAGGGAGTTTGTTAGGATCCTTAATCCATGGATAGCTTGCAATCCAATACCCATTTATTGAATCATAATGAAGTCCTTCTTCTATCTGTTTTAATTCCATTCCTCCTTCAAGCTATGTTCCCCCACTCAATGAACACTTCCTACATTTGCAAACCACTACATTTAGGAATATATGAAGTTCCAAAATTGTCAACTAAAAAAAAATCTTCTAACTGTTTTGAGAGGTTCTCACTGTATTGTGGTATGATGTCATTGACCTCAGTAGCTACAGTCATGTGGCTAATCCTTACCGTTAAGACACTATTGGTACCCATATTCTTATTCATAACTGGATATGAACCTCTTACACACATTCCAAAATTGTTTTGCATTAACTGTAAGGTATCAATGTTCTAACCACTTGAGGTATCATGCTACTGTGATCCACGCCAATTAACAAATCTACCTTGCCTGTTGGCCGACAAATTTTCCACTCCTCTACACCAAATAATTTAGCTATCAATGTGGTGTCAAATTCTGCAATGCCAGATGTAATTTCATTGATACCACAAGCTTCAATAGTCCATTCAGTACCCGTCAAATCAGTAATTGGCACATTATAAACTTTACTGTCAAACAGCTCAGTGCTATTTCCAACTTTAGTTACAGTGAGACTTACATCTTTACCTCTCAAACCCAACTTGTTTGCCATCCGATGCGTAATGTTTCCACCTTTTGCCCTTTACTCTGCATATGTCCAATCATCAACAATACTCCCTCCTTCGACAATAAGTTATTTTGATCCCTGTACTCGACTGGTGAAATAATTTTTGTACAAACAAGAATGGAGAATAGGGTGGTGAGGTCTGCCGCATACTTCATTATATTGATCTTTATATGACATAACTCTCTGTTCAAACAGTCACTACTGACATGTCCCTTTCGTAAGCAGATGAAGCATACTCTATTGCTTTTTAACAGCTCATATTTAGATTATTATCCAAGTGCTGAAACCCTGAACAATCTAAAATGCTATGGGAAGCTGTACCATGAAACCAACAGTTCTTATTAATGTTAGGTGACATGTTAGGTCTACTCCTAGCTTGACTTGATAAGTTTGAAGCAATTTGGTTCATGTTTACAATACATTCATTTAATTGTTGTTGTTGTGACTCTTGGTTTTCTCTTAACTGCTTAATTGCTTCATTCAAATTATCTGAATAACAGTGATCCTCATGAGTCGCACTGTGCACTGCTGCCCTATCAGTGGTTGTACTTGACCTCACTCCTTCCTCCACATACTCTATTACCTTCCTTTCTTTTTCTAAAAATTCTAATAATTTTCCAAATTCCTTCTCAC
>NC_061105.1:43608780-43613780 GCF_015104395.2 Macrobrachium nipponense | reverse complement strand
CTTCAATTGAGGGTTCCTCCTTGTTTTTGGTTGGGGGTCCTTTTTGTAGAATGAGGATTCATCTTATTGGCTGAGAGTTCCTCCTTGTGGTTTTGTTTAAGGTTCCTCTTTATGGGTTGAGGGAACCTTTTGTGGTTTTGGGTTCCTGTTTATGGATCGAGGATTTATCTTGTAGTGCTCCTCCTTGTGGGTTTGTGTTCCCTTGTGAGTTGAGGACTGATCTTGTGGGGTGGGGGTTCCCTCTTGTGGGTTGAGGGTTACACCTTTTGGGTTTAGGATTCATCTTGTGTCTTGAGGGTTCTGCCTTGTGGTTTAGGTTTTGCCCTTGTGCTTTGAGGGTTCATCTATTCCCCTTTTCCCTCTCTTCACTTCTCTATTACAATCTTTATTTCTTTTCGTATTGCCACTTCTTTCGTTCGTTTGTATTGATCTGTACATTAACTCTGCCGAAATGAATGATAGGGATGGAATTAGAACTAAAGGTGGTAGGAGAAGTAAAACTACTCTTTTTTTTCTCCCTTGTACGACTCTCACGTTTTGCTCATTAAGTGCCTTTAGTAATACCTACAATGCACCATTTGAGGTGCACTCACGGCACTTCCACTACGGGGGCCAGAAGGAAGAAGGATTTAGATGTATTTTAAGAGAATTGACGTCAATAATCAAGTTATTTCTCGTTTCTCAGTCTAGTATTTTGTCTATACTTTTCTTATTCTTTCTTTACCTGTGCCTTTCATCTTTAGTATGCATTCTCCTCCTCCTCCTCCTCCTCCTCTATTCCTCCTCCCCCTTCTTCCTTCCTCCTCCTCCTCCTCCTCCTCCTCCTCCTCCTCCTCCTCCTCCTCCTCTTCCAGGGCAAAATAAAAAAAGTAATCACCCGGACGAGATTGAGATGTCCGTCGTGATCGGATTCATTTTCCATGGGAGAGGTTTCCAGGGAACGAATATTCTCTCTCTCTCTCTCTCTCTCTCTCTCGTCTCTCTCTCTCTCTCTCTCTCTCTGTCTCTCTCTCTCTTCCGGCTATCATCTCCCATTCCATCAGGCCATCGTCGCAGAAGCGTTAAATTTATTTTTAATACTTGATTGATTTTCATAGAAATGATTCACCAAAATCAGTCGAAATGTCGTTAATAATTTTTAAGTTTGAGTTTCCTTTATAAGGTCTTAATAAGAAATATTATGTATAACAGGAATAAAAATTATATATTATATATGTATATGTGTACAAAACACATTCATATATATATATATACTATATATATATAGATTATATATATATATATATATATATATATATATATATATATAATTATATAAAGGTTTTTGCCACGGAGGTAAAAAAATGAAAGGCGAGAGAGCAAGAACTTCGTCTAGCACGACCCTTTACTCAGGCACAACTGATCATACAAAGCAAAAAACATAGTAAAAGTAGGTTTAATATCCAAACTGACATTACAAGATTAGCAATAAGGTCTGTTTCACTCTACAGAAACGAGGAAACGCCTGAGGGGCAAGATTAGCGATTTTTTAGGCAGTCCACACCTTGGAGGAGCAACACGCGTGGTCAACAGACTATTCATCCAGAAAAACAATACATTTTGAAGAAACAAGGAGACATATACGACTTACTACCACGAAATTAAAAAAAAAATATTTACAAAAAATTAGTGAAAAGATGAAAATAGGATATATATTTCGAGCAAGAGAGAGAGAGAGAGAGAGATAATAACTATATACATGGGTGGGGACTACTAATTAGTAGTCATTTATTTTAAGTTAGTTAGTTCATTTATTTTAAGGTCCTTTCATATACATTTTACAAATATATGGATCCAAATGGTACAATCCCAGACTAAGATTTAGGTTGTTTTTATTAGTGATTTGTATAATTGCGATTCCAGTAAATTTCTTGAAACATAATCATTAGATCTAGCAATTACAGAGGTATCGCCCCAATTTATACAATGAGATTTTTCACTCAGATGGATAAACAGTGCATTTGAAGTCTGGACTGTTCTAACTGAATACATATGCTGCTTAATATGTACACATAAAATTTTTACTTGACTGTCCAAACGTAAAACGATGGGCAATCCTTACAAGGAATTTGTAAATGATGTTATTATTTGTTACGGGATTATTCTTAATTAGCATATCTTTAATAGTGTTGTTATAAGAGAACATACATTAACATTGAAACGATTTAAATTTGATTTATAGTTTTGGCCCAATCCACGAAAGTAAGGCAACCCCCTAAGTACATTTTTAGGGGTTTCTTTTTCAGTACTAGCAAACAATATGAAACGTTTTTGTGACCTTTTTGATAACATAAGTCAATTATATGAGGTGGATAGCAGAGATCGTTTCCCATCTTCTTATGTATTTTATTTCTTGGTCAAGATATTGTGGACTCGTGATACGCAAAGCACGTAAGAACATAGAAAAAAAAAAATTGAAATTTTAATATTAAGATGGTGGCCAGAATGAAAATGTACATGTGTTAAATTATTTGTGGGGGTTTCTATAAATACTAAATTTACATTGGAAAGGTCCTCTATGTATTAATACATCTAGGAAAGGGATGACATTGTTATTTTCAATTTCAACAGTGCAGTTTATGGATGGCACTAAATTATTCAATTTAGACAGTAAATCATTTACATCCATACCAACAGGTAAGACTACTAAGATGTCATCTACATATCTGTACCATCTTAAGGGGATAAGTGTGATATTCGGCAGGTGTTGTCTTTCAAAAAATTCCATATATATAAGTTTGAAAGGAGTGATGATAAAGTGTTACCCATGGCCATACCAAATATTTGCTGGTAATATTCTCCTTTAAAAAATAAATCTGCAATCACAAATACATAACTTAATCAATGAAATTATGTGATTAACGGGGACATAGGCAATTCATGCAATACAAGTTCATTCTTAAATATTCTAGCACAGAGTCAATAGGGACTTTTGTAAACAAGGAACATACATCAAAACTGACAAAGATATCACTAGGGTTTAGTACAATGTTATTTAATTTTTCCACAAGATCAAGAGAATTCCGGATGTGTGAATTAGATACAGTTCCAAGTAACGGGGATAACAATTTAGTAAGATATTTAGATAGTTTTTAAGCAATTGATCCTACAGTATTAATAATTGGGCGCATAGGTTTCTTTTCCTTATGAGTTTTAACTAGGCTATATAAATATGGTAATGAGGGACACTTTACAGTTAATTTACACAAAAGTTCTTTTTATCTTTAAGAATTTGTTTGATATTGATATTTAAAGTTTTATTACTTGGTTTAAAGGATTTTTTGTGAGTTTTTATAAGTAGTTTCATCTTCTAATAAGGTATGCATGCGTGATATGTAGTCAGTTTTGTCCAGAACTAGTAAACTATTGGATTATCAGCCTTAGTAATGTGTAAGCTCTTATCATTCTTCAATTCTTTAAACTTTTTCTGAGTGAAAAATCTCTCATTGTATTAAATTGGGGCGATACCTCTGTAATTCCTAGGTCTAATGATTATGTTTCAAGAAATTTACTGGAATCAGCAATTATATGAATCACTAATAAAAACAACCTAAATATTAGTCTGGGATGTAGCCATTTGGACCCAATATATTTTGTAAAATGTTTATGAAGGACCTCAAAATAAATGAACTACTAATTAATTAGTCCCACATGTATATAGTTTTTATAATCTCTCTCTCTCTCTCATCTCTCCTCTCTCTCTCTCTACTCTCTCTCTCTCTCTCTCTCTCTCTCTCTCTCTCTCTCTTGCTCGATATATTTCTATCCTATTTTCATTTTTCACTCATTTTTTTTAAATTTTTTGTAAATTTCATGGTATAAGTCGTATTCCTTGTTTTTTTCAAAATATATTGTTTCTGGATGAATCATCTGTTGACTACGTGTGTGCTCCTCCAAGGTGTGGCTGCCTGAAAATCGTTAGTCTTGCCCTCATGGCATTTCCTCGTTTTTGTAGAGTGAAATCGACTTATTGCTAATCTTGTAATGTCAATTTGAATATTAAACCTACTTTTACTGAGTAAAGGGTTGTGCTAGACCGAAAGTTTCATTTTTTCCTCCTTGGCAAAAACCTTTATTTATACATAGCATCACGTTTTATATACTTCGTGATCAATTTATTCACACACACACACACACACGCACACACACACACACACACACACACACACACACACACACACACATATATATATATATATATATATATATATATATATATATATATATATATATATATATATATATATATATTATATATGCGAGCGCGGGTGGTAGTATTAGTAGTTCATAGATTTAGATACGTTTACAAACGTTTATTTATATTACACGAGCAGCTACAAACTATAAGTATCCCAAGATTGTCCAGTACGAAATCAAATTCATTTGAAAACCCGAACTTTCTATTCATATCCAGCGAATTTCCACTTGCATCGTACTTTTCCCTCCATGACATATTCATTTCAGCACGAGGTAATATGACTTTTACTGGATTCATATTTGTCAGTAGTCTTCAATTCATTTTATTTCCACCAGCAGACTTCAATTTTTAGATCTGATCCGTTTATGAACATTGCTTGGCCGTGAAGTATTTTATTGGCCGAGTAAAACTATGAAAAAGGAGCGTAATAAACTGTCATAGATTTAATGTTCTATGAATGCATTATTTGCTCTGGTATTTCACTGTCCCTGCATTTAATATTCGAGCTATACTATATTCATGTTTCCGTAATATTCTGTTTTCCTCACCTGATGTAAACTTCGTATTTTCTCACGAATATCGTCGGAATTTTCTGGTGAAAATTAAAATCGTATTCGACCATAATACGATATATATATAGTATACTATATATATATAAATAATATATATATCATATATATAATATTATATATAATTATATATATATAAATTCTAATTATGTCTGTATCTATATAATCTATATATATATATATTATATATATAT
>NC_061105.1:43567093-43584593 GCF_015104395.2 Macrobrachium nipponense | reverse complement strand
TGCGTTTACGAAGTGGTCGTGTGTACTCTTATAGATACTTTGATAGGATCGCAAGGAATCGTAGTGATAAGAAAAGTAAAAGTTAACATGGCAACTTCTGTGGCTGGCTCTCCCGCGCCTGGTAACCCCAATCCCGTGGTTACTCTAGTCAGTGCGAGGTCAGCAATAGTCCCTTTTCAAGGTTGGGTCAATGGGTTCCTGCCTCAAAACATTGAGTCATGGATCTCATCATAGTGCTCATTTAAATGCAAAATGCATCACAGACCCATCTGTACAATTACAGGAAGCTAAAAGCTTCATAGACTTTGCTAAAGGAGATGCAAGCCCATATCTTAGAGGAGTCTCTTTCCAAGAGGCGGTTTTACATGGGACGATTTCAAAGTTAGGCTACGTGCTATATATGGTGGTGAAGAGGCCTTAGACGTAGTGGTTGGCTTTAAGGAACATCCTTAATCAAGCCTCTATGACTCAGCTTAATGTTGTAGAACGTGCGGCAGTAATTGCCGACCGGCTAAATGAATACCAAGATAACTTACGTAACTCCACGTGGGTTACAAGATCCAATATCGCCGTGACAGATTTCATATGGCTAATATATTTGACTTGTATGACAGTCATGTTGCCTGAGCTTTAGTGCAGTGTTTTGACAAAAAGCTAACGCCCGACAATACGGAGCTAGATGTGTAAACAGATCAAAAAGCACATGTCTAAGTGTACTGACCTTGATCCCTTGTTTACTCAAGTTTTTGCAAAAAATGAAAATAAGCCACAACAAGTGAACGTGGTTAATAATAATCAAGCTGCAGGGATGACGTTGGACAATTGCAAACGGCCAAGGTCACATGATTTCAGACTGTAGGACGCTTTTTGTTCAATTCATAACAGTTCCACTCATTCATATATCGATGCTTCTCATGTAATCAACAACAGAATCCTAGAAACACGCAAACTGTTGCTAATGAAAACAAGAAGTAGAATCCTCAGTACTTTAAAAAGAAGCAGGCGAACAGCAATGCTGTTCAACATCAGAAACAAACAAATCGTGCTTCAAGTAACTCTGTTCCTGGGCCGTCTAGCCAGAACTCGCAAGGTCAGACGAATTTTCCGAATGTGCAAAGCAAAGCAAGTACAACGTAGTCAACTCCAATGGGGGAGAGGATGATGTTGGGTCATTCATATCAACATCTTTTGTATCAAATAATCAATTTAATCAATTACCAGATCATTGTGAGGCAACCGATTTTCCTATAAAACACACGGCCGAATCCAAAAAATCAGTGCAGGTTCCCGAAGATTTGCAACAAATTCATGCAATCATAAGTCAAAATGAATTACGCCCCACATTACACGCAGTAAATTTAGACCACCGATCCTTCACATTATTTTTGATTCTGGTAGTTCCGCTTGAATGATCATGGATTTGCGGACTCTTTTAGCCATTTCAGGTGTTATTTTTCGAACGTTACCCTATAGTTAGTTAAGTCCGAATAAGGCTCTATTTTTTTTTTCGGGTATAGGAAATAATAATGAATTAAATGTGTAGGAGTAACTCATGTTCAGTACAAGGTCGGTAAGCGCACGTTTACCGATACCTTTATCGTTGTACAAAACATTGATATGTATCCCGCTGTAATTATAGGATACCCGTCTATGGGCACTCAAAACATTACCTTAGCCCCTGCCAAACATGGCGTGTATATCAAAGGAAAATTCTATAAGTCTTCTAACACCTTCAAATCAGTTTTGGACAAAAAGGAGACAACAAAATAAAACAGTAACGTACATTAAGAAGAACAATCACTTGTCTCATGAATCAAGAAATAATCAATCCATGCGACCCAACAGAATTCTCGCTCTCCCGTAATATCAGCTTGCACGCAAACTCTCGAGCCTAACGTAACTTCGAATATATTAGTGCGTGTAAAGAAAACTTTGCCGGGATCTGAAATGTTAATCCTTTCCGACACTCTGAAAACTCACGGATTATCCATCACACAAGCCATTTATACAGTCGGCTCACAACAACAATGTAACATTGAAGTCTGTAATCATTTGAATACCACTTTAGTAATTCACAAAATCAACATATCTTGGATGTGGAAGTTTATAAACATCGCATTCTTACCGTCGCTGAGATCAATCACGCTCAATCAGTGCGGATGAATCCCTTTTGCAATCTATAAAAAATAAAAATCAATAAAGACATTCAAGAAGAGGAAATTCAGCAGAAATTCTTGATCTTTTAACTGAATATTCATGATGTTTTTTCCACTACGGATGGATCCTTAGGAAAAACAGATGTCATAGAACACCAAATAAGGTTAAAAGACAAGCAGAAAGTTATCTATGTACCTCGTATAGACTCCCTATGAAATTACAGAATGAGATAAATGATGAGTAGGTAAAATGCTAGAAGAAGGAGTCATAGAAAATTGAACAGCCCTTATAATTTTCCGTTAATAGTCGTACCGAAAAAAGATCGAACTTGGGCGTATCTTTGTAGATTTCCTCCTGCATAAATGAGGACACGATCCCTGATCGATTCCCAGTGCCATGTAAGGACGATATTTATCTTTACTAGGCCAGAACAAATAGTTTACCAGTTTGGACTTACTTAAAGGCTTCCACCAGATACCATTACAAGAAGAGAGTATCCCATACACTGCTTAGCACAGCAGGGGACATTATGAATTTTTGTTTTTGTATGCCTTTTGGTTTACGTTGTGCTCCCATAACATTTACTAGAATGATCAACATAGTGTTTGGAGACTTGTTAGGGAATATACTACATGCCTATATTGGACGACCTTGTAAACTTTTCTAATACCTTAGAAGAACATCTACGTAAATTGGAGCTAGTGCTACAGAGACTAAGACAGCATAATTTAAGGTAACTCGGTGGCATATGATCATCCAGGACTTTGGGGCGAGGATCGGGATTATACCTGGGAAGAAAGCAAATATAATTGCTGACGCATTATCACGCACCCCGCGTCATCTTGTACGGAGCCATTAGCTGAATTAATAGATATATCAAACATCCATGCCTATGTTAAAACTGTATCTGAACAGGAAGATCTGGGCCCGTATTTATCATAGCTCCTATGACATCTCATAAATATTCTCTCTTAAGTCACTCAATCACTCATAGTTAAGAGGAACTTCTAAGAGTGTTTTATCAACGCTCTGAGAGAATCTCTTAGCTATGAAAAACGGTATGTTTAGGAGAAACTTTTAAGCGAAGATCTCGCTAACAATAGCGGAAAATATAGTGCTACAATCCATGAATATACGATTTTCGCCATTATTTTAATAAAAAAAAGTATTTTAAAAATTCAATATATTCATTAATTATGATATTAACCTTGTGATCTGTATATCATTGTTGAATTCAAAAGTAGAGATAGATAGATAGAGATAGATAGATAGACAGAGATAGATAGATAGATAGATAGAGATAGAGATAGATAGATATAGATTAGGTGAGAGATAGATATATAGAGATAGATAGAGATAGATAGAGATAGATGATATATAGAGATAGATAGAGATAGATAGAGATAGATAGATAGAGATAAAGATAGATAGATAGAGATAGATATATAGAGATAGATAGATAGATAGAGGTAGATAGATAGATAGATAGATGAGAGTATAGAGAGAGATAGAGATAGAGATAGATAGATAGATAGATAGATAGATAGAGATAGATAGATAGAGATAGATAGATTGATAGAGATAGAGATAGATAGATAGATAGAGATAGATAGATAGAGAGAGATAGATAGAGATAGAGATAGATAGATAGAGAGAGAGATAGATAGAGATAGATAGATAGAGAGAGAGATAGAGAGATAGAGATAGATAGATAGATAGAGAGAGAGAGATAGAGATAGATAGATAGAGATAGAGAGAGATAGAGAGATAGATAGATAGAGATAGATATATACGAGATAGAGATAAATATATAGAGATAGAGATATATATATTATATATATATATATATTATATATCATATATACATATCATATATATATATATATATATATATATATATATATATATATATATATATATATATATATATATATACACACAAATAAATGAGACATGAAAAGAGGTGAAGCACTAGTACTATAGGCCTAGTGCTCCTCTCTCGCTACTAACCAAAAAAAGCTCTAAGGATTTTCATTTTCATTCCATTCTTGACCCTTCGTGTGCTAATCCTGCGCCAATATATGTGATCAATTTAATTAATCCATTAATTTTGAGAGAGCAGAGAGACTGATATGTTAGACCGCAGAAAACCTCTGTGTGCGGTTGGCAATCGCCTCTCTGATCAAGTCAGTCACATACATGAGGGCCACTTTGATCAACTCTATATCTTTTTTTAAACTCACTGTCGTCATACACATCGAATATATCCAGTCTTGGACGAAAATTCCTCGGGCGGCGAACGCGGTGTTCTTGTTCGTCTGCCATGTTTACAGTCTGTGACTACCGCTATGAGAAACTCTAAGTACTTAGGAGACCCCTCCACCACTCTTAAATCTCGGCCTGAGATATGAGTACTCATAGCGCGTAAGAGGCTTCGTAAAATTCTCTTAAGAATTTTCATAACTTATGAGTGTTTTAATGATTTAAGAGTACTCTTAAGGATTTGCGAGCTTTGATAAATACGGGCCCTCGGCTGGGCTGGAGTGCTGAACTAATACAGACTGAACAAATAAAAGATCAGCAATTTAGAAAAAAAATCATAATGCTTTGAACGGAAATCCTAAGGAAAAGGAATATAAAAAGTATACGCAGCAGAATTATATAATCAAAGATAATATTCTGTGTAGATCCGTGACAAGGAAAACCCGCAATACACACAGGTGAATAACGACCAGGTAGTGGTACCAATCTCACTTATACCCACTGTCTAAATTGGTGCATGCCCAATCCATTGCATGGCCCACCGGGGTTCTCCATAATGTCACAGAAAGCCAAATCATTATTTTATTGGCATACGATGCTTACAGATATAAAAAAGCACATAGCTAATTGTCGCACTTGTCAGGAAAACAAAGGGCACACGAAGACACCTGTCAGCCTAGGGGCTTATCCCGTGCCCAATCAACCCTTTGAAAGAGTACACTTAGATTTATTAACATGTTTTTAGGAGTCAGACAGAGGAAATAAGCACCTCTTAGTAATCATAGATGCCATGACTCGTTATACAGAACTGATAGCGCTTAAAATTTAAAACCGCGATCGAATGCGCTAGGAAGTTTTACGAGTGCTACATTTGTAAACATGGAATTCCACACATGATAATCTCTGACTCGGGTGGAGAATTCAATAATCATTTCCTTAACTCATTGTATGAATTCCTTTGCATAAAGAAAATCAATACTATGATCTACCACCCAGAGTCTAACGGACTAGTGGAAAGAGCAAATCGTAAGGTTTTAAACATATTAAGAGTTACATTAGGAGGAATGGACCCCTGGGATATTGCTGTACCTGCGGTACTAAGCTCTTAATCACTCATATTAGTATCTATTAAAATGTCGCCTTTCCATGTATTAACGCCTACAACCAATTTATCAAATCCTCTAAAGGAGTTATGGATGCAAGCATAAGTCGATATAATATACCGTAAGAATCTAGAAGAATCACAATCATAATGAAAAAGAAATCATGATAAATAGCTAAGCCAACTAAAACTATACCGTGGGCGATAAGGTATACATACAAGTATATGTACGCAAAGGGCTCAATTACAAACTGACACCTAAGTTTGAAGGCCCGTTTAACATTTTTTAGAATATTAACGGCAATAGATTTAGAGTTCAAAACGTATCCCAACCCACGATAAGAGAATCGTTCCATTGGCTCACATCAGAAACTAAAAGAAGGGTAGAAGGAAGTGAGGGAAATTTTGTATCTATGAACTTGTATAATAACTTATATATATATATATATATATATATATATATATATATATATATATATATATATATATATATAATATTTGTATGTAAAAAAAATTTCTTTAACATGAGTAATTACATACTTTTACTCATTGCAGTTTCCAAAATGAAGCTTTTTTATTGTTAGGATGATACTGTTCGTTCAGACATCTTTTATCGTGTGGGAAGAGCGCTAAAACAAAAAATATAGATTTTTACACATGGCACCATTGTAGAAAGAACAGAAGACGTTTTCATTACCGCAAGCAATATAGTTATAGAAATAGACATGCAAGCGATTTTTCTCCCCGAGGATGACGTCATTAACCTAAAGAGTGACCTGTTGAGGTTCGCTGTTTCGTTGAATGAAATGCACCAACGTCATTTTCCTGTTAATCCAGAGAGTTCGCTAGCACAAACACTAAGTATTGCGGAAATGTTATCATACGACTTGCAAAACAAAACTGCCGAGGCAGAAGCTCTGGCTCGAGATCTGCTGATGTGGACTGTGCGGCTAATAACCTCGAAAGACGCAACTGTTTATCTTTGCTGCACTAAAACATCTTTGGATCTGTTGCAAGTTTAGGCTTAGGAATTTCAAATCGTCTTAAAATTAATGATCAGAATAAGAGAATTGAGTTTTTGCAACATGAAAACGAACTAGTTTTGTCAGAACTGCGTCACCAATTATCATCTATCAATCAAATAATGAGTTTGGTGAACGAACATTCTAGTAATGTCGATCAGATTATGGAAGTGCAACACTTGCTTGCTGACGTTAGCTTATTATAGTTCGAAAATAGATCATATCCGTAACAAAATTTCACATTTTATTGAGAAATCAAAAGACTATGTAGAAGCTATTACGCTAGCAACAAGGGGTGTTTTATCCCCACATCTTTTGCCTATTAAAGATCTGACTTCAACTTTGGAGAACAGACGGGAGAAACTAGGTTATGTTCCTTTATTAGACGCCCATAAGATAGAATTTTATTATAGTTTAATATCGGTAAGCGTTGAAAATTACAGGATCATGATCACAATTCCCTTTGATTCTTCTGATGCCTGGCAAGCAAGCATACAAAATCGCACCGTTCCCAACTTTCATGACGAATAACTCAAGTCCAGTAATATCCAATTTGACGGGACACGTATTGATTTCCCCTGATAGGGAAACATACACAGTCATTAAGGACTTAGATAAATTCACTCACTGTTCAGAAGCCATGAATAATAAAGTTTGTACACCTGACTCCTTTGAATTCCATCCTATGTCAATGGATTCATGCGAGTAGGTATAGTGCTAAATGGTTCTCTCTCCCATACACACGAAGGTTGTCTGAAAAAACTTTATCCTTTTGACGATATTAAGTTCAATTACAGACAGAACAACGGCTCATGGATGCGATACGACAAGGCAGGCTTTAAGGTGGCATGTCCGGACGGATCCACGACCCACTCCCAGATCTTCGTTGCAGCCGACAGATGCATTGGGACTTCCACGAACTACACGGTCTGAGGAGTTAACACTATCATCCGGCCGGGAATGGGCCTATTTCGCAAATTTTATGTGGGACCAATACTGTTATACCATCCCTACCTCTCCCATACAACGCGAAGGTGGCTCATCGTTTGACGCAACTAGCTGAGATGGACCACACGTCACCGACTTATGCAGGAGGAAATCTTTGTTTCTGCGTGTCACTGGCCGTGATTTGCGTTACGTGGTGATTCTTATCGCCGTAACATCTTTGCTTGGCGTAGGTTGAGGCGAACACAGATGGATCTTTCAGAGGAACGTTTTGCCACGTCCAGACAACACCTCCTATCGCGTTGAAGGCATTGAGAATAGAGCCATTTGAAATTGGCCATTTCACTTGACTCGGAGGAAAATTGTTTGGAATTGAGTGTGTGAAAAGCGGTCCGTATGCTGGCAATATGTAGGACAAGAAACTCCAAGACTTTGCATTTTCATTAAATATATGAACAGTTAAAAGTATCTTTCGGGCACCTAATAAAATATTGAAGCCCTATATTATTAAAAAAGTTGGTGTGTGTGTACGTACCAGGAATCTATATCTTGTGCACAATCAATACAATTATATTATGTTATATCTTTACAAAGTGTAACATATTCTTAAACAGTTATCCATGATCATGTATAAAATTATGTATCTCCACGAGGTAACAACTATTCTTAATCGGGTTACTTATTACTATAATCATTCATGTATACATGATAATTCTTTTATTTTTTTGGTACCTCATAATCATTTATTAACATTATGCCATATATAGCAAACATGGATCTGTATTTTCCATGCATTTTTCTTTATTTATGAATATGTCATTAGTATGTATTTTTTTTTTTTTTGACATATACTTTTTTGCATATTTTTCTTAATCACTTGTTTATGGCTATGACTAAATATATATATACGGTCACACTCCTAGAAAAACATGTTAACGTAACTTTTAATGTTCAGTGCTTGAATGGTAGCTGTCCGAGCCCTAATGTAATATATACATTTGTATATACAGATAAATTCCATATCTGTAAATAAACCCATGATCTAAGGGGTCATTGGTGAATTAGGAGTGTAACCGCATAACCATAACAGACGTGAAACTAGACATGCTATGCAATGCTTGCAGTAGCCTGGTTGCATTTTGAACGTATAATCATTTTCAATGTGTTTTTTGTAAACCGGTCACAACACCTTCCATGGGAAGCGGTGACTATTCACCGGTAGGCGGAAACACATGACTTCCGAGCCGTAGGGCTACGTGTTCATTTTTCTTCTTGTTATCATGTAAACCGCTGAGATAGCTAGTGTTACGCTATCGACGCGATGCTCCTATATTTCAGTTCAACTTAGATTTCTCACGGAGCGGTCATCCGACCAAACCATTTCTATAACTCCAGTGATGGAGCTAAGAAAAATAAAGTTGTTAAGTTAACTCAGTCCGTTGAATCATCTCCCTTATTCTAAAGAAGACCCAAATCTAACTAGAAATCACTCAGATGAGAAGGGAAGTAGAACCACAATGCCTTAAGTATAAACAGTCGTAAGAAAAGACATACAAAAACTGTCGCTGTCCTATACCATTATCATAGGTGGACAAGCGGACAGTTATATATATATATAAATATATACATATATATATATATATATATATATATATATATATATATATATATATATATAATAAAAATATATGTGTATAGTATTAAGGGGGAATGCACAGATTCATCATATTTAAACTTCCCCATGGAGACAGACTCCGAGCGACAGCTTAAGAAAGCTGATAACTTTTCTTCTGGGATGGTGTGACATTAAGATGCTTACTTAGCAGGTCAACGTTCGTTCTTTAGGTATGTGAGTTCGAGAAGGTGACTTTGAAACTAGTTGAAGGCAGTTTTTCTGGGTGTAGACGAAGGGCGTGAGTTCATCTGTACGTGGGTGCGCCTCTTTTCGTTCTTAACGGAAAGTAACTAGGGCAGAAGGGATGAGAGCTACGGGGAGAAAAGGCAGAAATGCGTGGGATAGCTCTCGAAAATTATATTTGTTTCTGTGTTGTGACGTTCCAAGCTGTAATGGGGTAAGTCAATGTGCTTTAGCCAAAGTTATGGCTTGTCTCTTACTTTGATATTTGTAAGCAGTTCTATCTCATTTAATCTTTTTGACTTTTGTCTTTACAATTGTGTGTGCTCAAAGTCAATTACAATTGTTTGTGTGCTCACTAGTGTGTTCTCCTGTTTTTTTGTTAAAACAGGCGGATCTAGTGGAGGGACTCTGTGTCCTAGCGGAGGGACTATGTGTCCTAGTAGGGAATGGGGACTAAGTGTCCTATGAGGGGACTGTGTTTTGGAGAAGAGTATAAATGGGTGTGCTAATTACTGATTAAGACTATTATTTCACGGGGGGTTGTCTTGTGAGACTTGAACAATGATTATCATTATATTAATTACCTGTAAGAACCTGTATTATTCAATTATACTTTGCTTGAATAAAACATATTTTCTTTTTGTCGCTCCAACTCTGATTTGGGACCTTAGATAATGGAGTGGAGGTTGAGAGAGAGAGAGAGAGAGAGAGAGAGAGAGAAGGAAGGCTATTGCAGCGATTGCTTGAGAGAGAGAGAGAGGGCAATGTGTTACCAGTTCGCCTTCCGCTCTGGCTAAACGCATACCAAATAAGCTGGGGCGACGCCCCCGTTGTTAATATATATAATATATATATATATATATATATATATTATATATATATATATATATATATATATATATATATATATATATATGTGTGTGTGTGTGTATGTGTGTGCGTGTGTATCTAAATATCAATAAGCTGGAATAGCTTTGTGAAATGGGTATAAACAATATCTTAGGAATGATTCTCTGAATTCGTCTCCATCTCGAAGATCGTAGAAGCTTTCCATATATAAGTGTCAAATATCCTTGATATTCTTTTTTTTCCGCTGAAATACCAACTAACAAAGTAATCTGAAAAAAAATTCTTTGAATATATTTGCATGTTATCGAATAAAAATAAATGTTTGCTCACGACGCCACACGACGCCTGATACTTGAGTTTAAATTCTATATTTGTGTATAAATGTTAAAAAAAATGAATTTCCTCCGTGTAGGTTTGGTCAAACAACGAATACGGTTTTCCATTGACAACGGCTCCACGAGGAAGTGAATATAACTTCCGAGGTCAGTTCTTAGGTGAATATCGGAAAAAGGTCCTTCAATCTTGGATAAGGTAGAATATTCCTAGTGGGGAATGATTCCCGTCGATTGCGAATTCAATCGTTCCCATTTACAGTTGTTGCGGTAAATCTCGATGTTATAAAGGAGGGAAGGAACTGTCTCTCTAAAATCAATGCGTACGATAGGTTTTAGCGAGAATTTTGAAGCCTTCAGCATCGATGGAAATGGTTCAAATATAACGTTAGCGCAAATCGTGGGTCAGTTTCGCTTTTGAGTTGCGTGGCAATGTGTGTTTGAACGGTTTAATACTTGCTTTTGAGTTCCTCGTTGGACGAGTGGGTTTTTCGCACTCGGCTACCAATCCGGTGGTCCTAAGTTCGATTCTCGGATGGGCCAACGCGGAATCAGAGGAATTTATTTCTGGTGATAGAAAAAAATAAATTTTTCGTTATAATGTGGTTCGGATCCCACAATAAGCTGTAGTTCCGTTGCTAGGTGACCGATTGGGTTCCTAGTCACGGAAAAATACCTAATCCTTCGGGCCATCCTACGAAAGCTGTTATCAGCTCAATGGTCTGCTTAAACTAAGATATACTAAACTAATACTGCTTGAAAATGTGCTAACGGGACATTATCGTTCCCCTGTTTTCCCCGAGATAGGACAATCTCTTTACTTGCTGGAGTTTTCCAGTCAAATTGAAAGCTTGTGCCTGCTGAGTAAAAGGCGTAATGGCTGAAATGGCTGTCTCTCTATAATTGTAAAGATAAACAAGTTATATCTTAATATTTTCCCCGTCCTCAAAATCAGAAAAAAGAGTTACATCAAAAATGTAAGTAAATGTTTTAATCATTTCTCTCTCTCTCTCTCTCGTCTCTCTCTCTCTCTCTCTCTCTCTCTCTCTCCCCGTTATATTGCTTGTCCTTATTACCGTTCTATTCCCTTTTCATTTCATTCCCAATAAAATGTTAACCCTCTTTGTTCCATTTCATTAGTTTCCGATATTTCGCGTCAGTGTGTGTGTGTGTGTATGAATGTTATCGAACAAGAATACTCTTTTGAAATATAGAGAGAGAGAAAGAGAGAGAGAGAGAGCGAGAAGCCAATGGTCAACTCTAATATTCAATCTAAACAAGCAATTTCCTGTTTCTATTTCATTCTGCCCTTTCTTAAACTAACTGTCTTATAATTACAGAAAATGCAATTTCGATATTTTCAAGTATTTTTATACAGAAAAACTAGAAATGGAAATTTAGAAACTATATCAGGACAAACTGACCCCATTTAAAGTCCATGTGAAAGTAAAAAATTTGCGCAAAATTAACCAGCCTTTTCTGCTCTGAATCACTATGGTTTTGGGGACGAGAATAAACAAACATAATGAATTTAGAGAGGACAAAATTGCCCCGAGGCTGGTGGGTGTATTTGCGCTTTGCTCTTTGGTATGTACTACATATACATTCAGTCTTTATTTCTGTTATAAAAGGGTTGTATGTCCCCTGCTGAGATAGCGGCCTACATGCCTATTTTTACGGTACTTTTTTTTTTTTTTTTTTTTTTTTTTTTTTTCATGTACGTGTTTTGTTCATGGCAAATTTAATTCCCGACTTCATCCACTTAAGTCTAATAATTGTTTGTATGGCCAATTTTATTTTGAAAATATGAAATTTTATACACAGACACACACACACCACACACAAACACACCCCACACACACACACAATATATATATATATATATATATATATATATATAATATATATATATATATATATATTATATGTGTGTGTGTGTGATTTTCCTGTCTTGATTGGTAAAAACAAATAAATTAAGGAGATTTTTGTAGATGAGGTGGAATTGAATTTGCCGTATACAAAAGAACTGTTGAGAAAGTAGGAATAGTGTAATATATAAGTATATATATTTATAATGAAATTATATCGATAATTTGTCTCAGATAACATCGTACAACAATAATTTAGTCTATTGAAAATATGGCCTGGTCGTCAACGCGAGGAAGCTTTCCAATTGATTCCCAGCTAAAGAAAAAGCGAATCTCTTCCGTTTTCTGTCTTGTTGTCCTCAGGCTCAGATGTCAAGTCTGGACAAATTTGCGTCAACTTACTGCAACGACTTTCTTTGAATTTAAGTGATTTTGACAGTTGAAAAGTTTTGTCCTTTTTTTCCCCTTTTTTCCCCAAGAATTTTCTTCTTTTTATTTTTGAATACTTTCTGTTCATGCTTTTTCTTCAAGGACTGACTTCGAGTGGAGTTCTTTCCTGGAGGAGATCTCCATCGTAAACACAATTAAGACTGAAAGGCGATCGTCCGTTGCCAATTCAGTCCTTCCACAGGAATAACAAGGCCTGATTAATTAGAGGCATTCATCAACGCCTTGCCCAGCCCTCGCCCGAACGCCTTCCGGTATTATTTCTCTGGGCGAGGGAGGCTGTTTTACGGAGTCTAATTCTGAGTCGATTCATTTCTCCTCGTGGAATTACGATCGCTAAATTGTGAATTGATTCCGTATATTGGATGTATTTTCATATATACTCTGTCCTGTCTGCCTGTCATCCTAACATTAGGAGTATAAAAGAGATAATTCGCATGTTACGATTTATTTTTTATCTCTCTCTCTCTCATCGTCTCTCTCTCATCTCTCGCTTTCATCTCTCTCTCTCTCTCTCTCTCTCTCTCTCTCTCTCTCTCGTCTCTCTCTCTCTCTCTCTCATTTTGTTTTCGGAGCAAAAACCCGTGATATACATCGTCCTCAAACCGTGCGGAAAACGGGTTTCTCAAACCTGTCATTTTAACCGAGATTTTTATTCCAAACATGACCCAGGTTTTAGAATTCTGTCCGAGTTCCATGAGAGGTCTTGGCTCTCCCTGTCTCCGCATCTCTGGTATTCATTATTCTTCACCTTTTATTTTTTTAAGGTTAGATTCCAGAAAATTAATTAAATTTTAATTTGCATTGTAAGAGAAAACAGAGATAAGAATTAGGTTACAATAAAGTAAATTTTACCTCTTACTGTCTTGAACTTGGAAACGGGGAAATTTGGTTCCCGTAAGATATGAGTTGAGTTGAGTTGAATATAGAATTTACGGCCAAAGGCCAAGCACTGGGACCTATGAGGTCATTCATAGCTGAGATGAAATTGACAGTTGAAGGTTTGAAAAGTGTAACAGGAGGAAACCTCAAAGCAGATGCACTATAATGTATACAAAATACAAAAGCTCGACATAAACAAAACAAAAAAATCGATCAAAAGTTTAGATGGATTCATCATGATGTTTTAGAGTACAGCACAAAAAAACCGCGGTTTCAATTTATATTCACCCTTAAAATTGATAGGGGCTCATTTTATCATTGTTTTCAGGATTTCGGATATCATCCATCTGACGTGATTATGATGAATGTTTGTCATTCATTCATTCATTCCTCTGAATTCATTGTTTCTGGGCATTCATGGTTTTGTTTTTCAGGGATTATTTATTACCGTTTTGTAACTTTTCCATTTATTCAGCTGGCTAAGATTGATCCTTGAAAACTCATAACCATGACATTAAAGTGTTCTGTCACACTTTCGTCAGTATAATTTTATCATTTACATTTTTTCTTTATTTTTTTTTGGAAAATTTTATCTTTCCAAATACCTAGAGACTGAAAAATGTTGTTCGTTATATAACGAGTAGATAGATAAATGAGAGTTTGGTTTAGCTGTAATGAAATTCCTGTATAAGATGCTATTTTTATGAGAGAGAGAGAGAGAGAGAGAGAGAGAGAGAGAGAGAGAGAGAGAGAGAGATTATTTTTAGTTTGAAAATTGAGATAGCGTAAGGTATTATTTGAATCATGATTTTGTGAGAGAGAGAGAGAGAGAGAGAGAGAGAGAGAGGAAGAGGAGTTATTTGAATCAGATTTTGTGGAGAGAGAGAGAGAGAGAAGAGAGTATTATTTAACAGATTGTGGAGAGAGAGAGAGAGAGAGAGGATTATTTTTTGGTTTCCAAAATTTGCGTGCTAATGTTATATAAATTTATATGAATCATGATTTTGAGAAGAGAGAGAGAGAGAGAGAGAGAGAGAGAGAGAGAGAGAGAGCTTAATATTTTAATTCATATCAATTCCGTTTACCTATACACTTTTACACTTTGAAAAATGGATTTATATCCTACTTAAACATTTGGCCAAAATGCAAATTAGAAAGCCATTCAACGAGTTCTTCCGCGAACTCTTCTTCAAATTATCTGCGACCTTTAAATGAGGCGTCTGGAATCCAGAACCCAATTTTTGAGGAGCGCAAAAGAAGTTGCCAAGATAACAAGGACTGCCTGGAATTTCAATTGCCTTTGTTATCTGGAAAGCAACTGAGACAGGGAAGCAACTGCACTTTCTTCTCTTGGTAATTTCGTTGTTCCTGTTCTTTATTTAGAATCGAGGTTGACTGCTCTATGATCTGTGTCATTATTCTGTTAATGGTTCCTTTCTCGTTTATCAATCGGCGGTGAACGAACAGAAAATGACAACTAATACAAAACAGTGAAGTTATTGCTTGGAGGCTTAAATAGCACTGGTTGGTTTTATGGAGGATAGTTGTATATTACTGCTACCGACTTCGGCGTGAAGTTGGTGATCTGTGTCCCGCTTGACTCATCTGAAGTTTCCTCATCGATATCTCATTCGTTCATTCTCCTCTCCTTAAACTTCATGAATTTAGAATTTTTTATCTGAGCATTTTCCATATTGGCAAAGATGAAACTCGCAGATTTCAGGCAGTAAGAGAGAGAGAGAGAGAGAGAGAGAGAGAGAGAGAGAGAGAGAGAGAGAGAGAGAGTCTGTACTGGAAGAGAAATGGACATTACATGCATTGCATATAGCCTGGTTGGAGTATAAGGCCCTTTCGTCCTTAATCTCAATAGAAATGAATGGATGCTGCATTCACGTCAGACAATGATATATCAAACTTAATTTGATGGATTACTTTCAATATCATGTCAAGGAAAGTTGCCATGTTAGATGTTAATTGCTTGATGGCAACAGAATGATCTTTGATTTGTTTCAACAAAGCATATACCATTTGCCACGTGAAGTAAAGAAAGAAGTATAATCATAAAGTAATAGTTAATTAAATCAAGTAATATATAAATGAAGTACCAAGAACATAGATAAATCATGTAAGATTCAAAAGATAAAAAAGTCACTTATGTGAGTGTGTGTGAATTTCTAAAAGTGTGTCCTCCTTCTGTGGTGGACAATAGGGGGTGGCTGGAATCTTAACAATCGCTAAAAGTAGCAAATTGGAAATCCAGAATTCGTAGGCATTTGTAATACTGAAAGTCTTCGCCTGCTAAATTGCAAATGAGCAACCATATATTCCGTTGGCCTTGAAGAGGACTGATTTGTAGCAATACAATTATATACAAATTCTCTCTCTCTCTCTCTCGGTCTCTCTCTCCTCTCTCTGTAAAATAGTTTCGTTCATTTCCATAAAAATTAAATGAAATCATTTGAAATTAACACTAAGAGACCATCTGACAGAAAATCAAAATAATCTTATATCACTAATATAGGAATTTTGTGGAACGCTAATAATGCGAAAATGTGATATTTTGAAATGTATTTAAGAGCCAAGCTTGAAGGCTCCGCTGAGATCTTGAAAGTCACACTTGAGATGATCTTCCATATTAAGTTATCAGATCATTGGGAATTAACTTACGACTTCAAATGGCCACAACGATTCCAGTAATGTGGACAAGGAAAATTGAGAAAAATCCATTCGTCTAGGCTGAAATACTCTCTCTCTCTCTCTCTCTCTCTCTCTCTCTCTCTCTCTCTCTCTCTCTCTCCTGACAAAGATGTATTGTTTACAATTCTTCTTTTTTTTTTCTTTCAATCAGATCCTCAGCTTTTCTCTTTCCTATTCGTCTGCTAATATCTTAGAGACAAGAAGAATTTTTATGTTGCTTTTATCTTATAATTATTCCTCTTCCTCCTTCGCGCCAACGAACTCATGCTGACGAGACGCGTAGAAACGCATTTACACGCAGCCACGTGTATACATATATATATATATATATATATATATATATATATATATATATATAATTGTGGTGTTTTGTGTGTATATATATATATATATATATATATGTGTGTGTGTGTATTAATATATATATATATATATATATATTATATATATTTATTATATTTTAATAAATAATATTATATAATATATAATACATATATATATATATATATATATATATATATATATATATATATATAGTACTGGTCCTCCTTTTTGCCGTTACTAAAAATTAAATCACTTTCTTACCAAACTCTGTTCACAACCACAAGCTAAGTCCACAATCAGTGGAATAGCTCTCAAACAATATCAGATGCAAAAATTTATTCATGGGGGAAAACGAAACACCACAAAAACACTTAAATTTAATACAAAAACCTCAAGACAGAAGTTATTCCTGACCTCGGAATACATATATTAATGAAAACCAATCCACTCTGAACTATTTATACAAAACACACACTTACCCAATGAAGATAGTAAGGCAAAGATACTATCCAAAAGGGGAAGGGGGTGGTTCAGACAGGAGAAGGCAAACGGAAAGCAAGAATAACCTATCAATTACAAAGTAAACCCTAACGGTGGTTTCCCTCCTCTGAACACTGGAGCTGTTGCCGTGTCCCCTCCTTAATTATATATATGTATTTCTGTCCTCCGTAACACTGGAGTTATAACCGTGATCTTTATAAATACTTATATGCCTCTGTGTCCAGAGACAAAAGTGAGGTGGCAAAGTGATATAA
>NC_061105.1:43554556-43562056 GCF_015104395.2 Macrobrachium nipponense | reverse complement strand
AACTTCCCATGAACCAAAATCGTACAAGAAAAGAAAATATGAAATCTATACACACACACACACACACACACACACACACATATATATGTATATATATATATATATAATATATATTTATATATATATATAATATGATATATCATAATATATATTATATATATGTGTGTGTGTGTGTGTGTGTGTGTGTGTGTGTGTGTGTATGATTTTCTTGCCTTGATTGGTAAACAAACAAATTAAGGAGATTTATGTAGATGAGGTGGAATTGAATTTGCCATATGCAGAAGAACTGTAAGAAAATAGCAATAATGTAATATATAAGTGTATTATATATTTATAAATTAAATTATATCGATAATTTGTCTCAGATAGCACCGTAGAACAATTAGTCTGTTGAAAATATGGCCTGGTCGTCAATACGAGGAACACTTACCTACCATTGAATTCCCAGCTAAAGCAAAAAGCGAATTTCTTTCCGTTTTCTTGTCTTGTTGTCCTCAGGCTCAGCTGTCAAGTCTTTGGACAACTTTGCGTCAACTTACTGCAACAACCTTCTTTGAATTTAAGTGATTTTGACAGTTGAAAAGTTTTGTCCTTTTTTTTCCCAAGAATTTTCTTCTCTTTATTTTTGAATACTTTCTGCTTCATGCGTTTCAAAGGGTCTGACTTCGAGTGGAGCTTTCCTGGAGGAGATCTCCATCGTAAACACAATTAAGAGAATAAAAGGCGATCGTCATTGCCAATAATTAAGTCCTTCCACAGGACGTAAAAAGGCCTGATTAATTAGAGGCATTCATCAACACCCTTCCCGGTCCTCGCCCGAACGCCTTCCGGTATCATTTCGGGGGCGGGGGCGGTTGTTTGGCTGGAGTCTAATACTGAGTCGATTCATCTCTCCTCCAGGTATTGAGATCACTAAAATTGTGAATTGATTCCGTATATTGGGATTGATTTTCATATATACTCTGTCTGTCTGCCTGTCATCCTAACATTAGGAGTTATATAATTGAAAGATAATTCTGCACGTTACGATTTATTTTTATCTCTCTCTCTCCTCTCTCTCTCTCTCTCTCTCTCTCTCTCTCTCTCTCTCATTTTGTTTTCGGAGCAAAACCCGTGATATATCATCGTCCCTCAAACCTTGCGGAAAACGGGATTTCTCAAACCTGTCATTTCAACCGAGATTTTTATTCCAAACACGACCCAGGTTTTAGAATTCGGTCCGAGTTCCATGAGAGGTCTTGGTTGCTCTCCCTGTCTCTGCATCTCTGGTATTCATTATACTCCCCCCCCCCCTTTTTTTTAAGGTTAGATTCCAGATAATTACATTTTAATTTGTATGTAAGAAATAACTTAGATGCTCATTATTCTTCTCTTTTTTTTAAGGTTAGATTCCAGAAAATTAAATTTTAATTTGCTTGCAAGAAAAAACCGAGATAAGAATTATGTTAAAAAATAAAGTAAATTCACTATACTATCTTCAACTTGGAAAATTTGGTGCCCGTAAAATAATGAGTTGAGTTGAGTTGAATATAGAATTTAGGCCAAAGGCCAAGCACTGGGACCTATGGGGTCATTCAGCGCTGAAATGAAAATTTACAGTTAAAGGAGGAAAACCTCAAAGCAGTTGCACTATAATGATACATACAAAAGTTCAAAAACGGCCCGTAAGATGCTGACATAAACAAAACATAAAAAAATCGATCAAAAGTTTAGATGGATTCATCATGATGTTTTAGAGTACAGCACAAAAACCGCTGTTTCAATTTATATTCACCCCTAAAATTGATAGGGGCCCATTTTATCATCACTTTCAGGATTTCGGATGTCATCCATCTGACGTGTTTATGATGAATGTTTGTCGTTCAGTCATTCTTCTGAATTCATTGTTTCTGGGCATTCATTGTTTTTGTTTTTTCAGGGATTACTTATAACCATTTTGTAACTTTACCATTTATTCAACTGGCTAAGATTGATCCTTGAAAACTCATAACCATGACATCAAAGTGTTCTGTCGCATTTTCTTTTGCATAATTATAATTTAGATTTTTTCTTTATGTTTTCTGGAAAATTTTATCTTTCCAAATACCTAGAGACTGAAAAATGTTGTTCGTTATATAACGAGTAGATAGATAAATGCGAGTTTGGTTTAACTGTAATGAAATTCCTGTATAAGATGCTATTCTTATGAGAGAGAGAGAGAGAGAGAGAGAGAGAGAGAGAGAGAGAGACAGAGAGAGAGCAGAGTTAGGATTATTTCTGTTATCCAAAATTCGCATGCTAATATTATTTGAATTATGATTTTGTGAAGAGAGAGAGAGAGAGAGAGACCGAGAGAGAGAGAGAGAGAGTTTAAGAGAGAGAGAGAGAGAGAGAGAGAGAAGAGGAGGATTATTTCCGGTTTCCAAAATTCGCACGCTAATATTGTTTGAATCATGATTTTGTGAAGAAAGAGGAGAGAGAGAGAGAGAGAGAGAGAGAGAGAGAGAGAGAGAGAGAGAGGAGGAGGATTTTTGGTTTCCAAAATTTGCATGCTAATGTTCTATAAATTTATATAAATCAGGATTTTGTGGAGAGAGAGAGAGAGAGAGAGAGAGAGAGAGAGAGAGAGAGAGAGAGAAGAGAGAGAGAGAGAGAGAGAGAGAGAGAGAGAGCTCTAGAATATTTTAAATCATTAATTCCGTTTACCTATGCACTTTTACACTTTGAAAAACGGTTTTATATCCTAATGAATTCCTCTCGAAATTAAACGCATTAGTGCCCAGCATCAAATTTAAAGTTGAATGGGAAACAGACAACAAAATTCCTTTTCTTGATATTTTAATAATCAAGAGACACGACAGAATACAAATTTACCATATACAGAAAACCAACTTTCTCACTTTCATACATTCACTACTTTAGCTATCACGACATTACTATCAAGATAGGTGTGGCTAGCAACCTGTTCTTAAGAGCCTTACGAATTTGTTCCCCAGAATTCCTGGAAAAAAGAATTTGAACTAATTCGCAAGCAACTTTCGTCTTTAAAGTATCCTGACCATATAATTGAGAAAGCAATTCACAAAGCAAACGTAATTTTCTACCGACCCCCTAAAGACAAGACCAGAGATACACCCAACAATAAAATAAAAGTTCCTCACCTGGACACGATTAAGAGAGTAACCCACCCCCTCGGAAAATCTAACCCTTTTGCATTTACTTACCCAAACACCTTAGCCAAATCCCTGATTAACGTCCAACAAAAGACATCTCCCAAGGACTCTGGGGTATACGAAATCCCATGCCAGGACTGTGACCAATCTTACATCGGATTTACAGGTAAACCACTTCCCCAGAGATTAATACAACACAAACGGTCAGTTAGGTATGGACAACAGAACTCGGCTATTTTCAACCATATAAATGAACATAACCATAGAATAAACTGGAATTTGTCACGTGTAATTTATAGCAGCAACTGCCGGTACAAGAGTCAAATGATGGAATCGGCCTTAATAAAAGAGAGGCAGGTAATGAATATCTCAAAGGGATTTCAGATACGATCGACAAGGTTTTCATTCAACCAACACTTAAGAAGATTAAAGGAAGATTATCAGCGGGGGTGACCTAAATTGGCTTGCCTGTGGATGATTCCTTATGCGGGCGGATCGGTAACCACTGCAATTAGTCGGTCGCTTCATTACATACATTACGAGCATCAAGATTATGTTTCTGTTTTCCTACAAGTTTAAATTGATACTTGAGAGGATTTATTTCCTTCTTGATATAGCGTTTGGGATGTTCATGTTTCAGAGACAGACAGACAGGCGGACTGAAGAAACTTTATTCTATTTTTACCTTCTTTTTTTTTTAACATAACACTGACTTTTCTCGATGTTACTTAAGTTCCGGTCGTCGTTATGTTAAGGAAAGACCTTCCACCTAAGAAAAGAACGAGTTTAAATATAGTAACAAGAAAATTGACTAACCTATAAGCAATTACAGAAAAGATACTATTCCCATAAAAGAAACTGTTGTTCTTGCCATACGTATTGGCTGTGACTTGACTTTTAATTTGAAGAAGCTCGATTTACGTCAGACTTTCTCCTTGTATAAAAGATAAATAAAAAAATAAATAAAATCCAATTTAGTTTACCAAATCACTTGGGATACTAAGGTGTTATGTCAGTGTGAGTTTAACTTGGCATTCAGCTCTCATCTCCTGCGCTTAGAAAAACGAACATTTAATTTCGTGAATGTCAAGTCCAGACGTTTAAGAGAAACGTTTCTCGTTTCCAAAGGAAGGAAGCAACGAAATTGCTTCCTCTGGGAAAAAAAATTAAAAAGTTCTCGCTTTAATGAGACAAATGACATCTCTCTTGTGCCAGTGACCTAATTGCCAGGGACATGTGTCAGGGGCTGCAATGACCTGTTTTCCCTCCTCTGGGAGTCTTTGTTGCGTCTCTCTCACAATGAGAAGCTTTTGCAGATGGAAACAAATGTCTTCGAATTGAAATATATTAGAACTTTGCTAATGACGTTGTTTTCCATGATGTAGTAAGAGTTTCTTTCGTGAAAAGTGTCATTTGCCTGATATCATCCTTAGGTCAATAAGTTTTTAAATCAACCTTTATGATCTTGACATATATATGAAAAACAAACACGCAAGCACACATATTTATATATAAAATATATATGTGCATATAGTACTACATATATATTACATATATATAATATATATATATTATATATATATATAATATACATACACATACATACATACATACATATATATAGGTCGAATGTATCACTGCATCATTCTAGAATATCTAATTTGAAAATTCTTTTGGTTCGGATGTTTAAGATTCTGATAAATACCCAGTTTAAGTACAAAAGATTAACTTGATAGTATTTAATCATTTATTTATCTACTTACTTGCTGATGGCAACTAGTTAATACGACATCTCACAGTTTTACAGAACATTAATTAACCAAGATCAGACATTCTCTCTTGCTTGTGCAATCATCCACCTCTCTATCTATCAATGTATCTATCTGTCTATCTCTATCTATACTAATAGCACGAACACGAACCTACCTAGATTCGTATCTGTTATAAACTGACAGATAGACAGACAAAGTAGAGACAAACAGAAGAGATTCCCAGTCGATCGGGAATGTTGCAGTCCAGTCGACTGAGTGGATGGACATAGTTTATCAGCCCCGCAACGTCTCTCTCGCTTCTGGTTGCCTGGGGGACAAATAGCGCTTCGAAGCCGAAGTTAAATGAGTTTTTCTTCTTTTTTTTTTTTTTTTTTTTTTTTTTTTTTTTTTTACTTCGTGAGCTGTTCTGTAAATCCTCCGTGAAACAAACTTTGGTTGTTTAGGTTTGATTATTTTAGGACAGAGAGAGAGAGAGAGAGAGAGAGAGAGAGAGAGAGAGAGAGAGAGAGAGAGAGAGAGAGAGGAATTTTCTTAATTATTTGGTATTGAATTATGACGTTTTAACAATCAAAATGTGCAGTGTTCAAATGAGCCGAGATAAAAAAGCTCTTTTACAGTGAAGAAAAAAAATGAAAAGAATATTGACTTTTCAACAAACTGTAAGAAAGATCTAAAGTGTAAGTTACCCAGCTGGCATAAAAGATAACAGGAGACCCGTATCTTCTTTTAAGTGAATTTTAAATAAAAGTTATATGATTCACTCACGAATGTTACCGCGAAACCTCTTAGAACCCTCCAGATATACTTTTCCTGTAAATGAGGTACGCCTCCTCCTCCTCCTCCTCCTCCTCCTCTTCCTCCTCCTCCTCCTCCTCCTCCTCCTCCTCCTCCCTCCTCCCCTCCTCCTCCTCCTCCACCTCACCTCAAGTATACAAAAGCTTGTAAAGGATTACAATTTTACTGTATTACACTTTCTATCATTAAGAATCAGTATTTTACAATGAGAAAATGGATGGTTATTTTAATAACTAATAACCAGTAGGGCGCCTTCAAGGCTTCAAGTTTAAACCATCAAAAGGGTCTTCCAACATCAAACTGCCAATAAGATGACAAACGATACCATGTGAAGACGTAGTTTAACTAAGCCTAGTATTCGAGAAAACTATCAAATTTCGTGCCGAAATCATCAACTTTGAACAAATTATAATGCCAAAATCAAAACCATCATTTAGGTGTGCATTTATATTTTAAGAATAAATCTTATATGGGATGAAAATTTAAAGATTTAAGGTTTTATCTGCCGAAATAATTTTCTTTCATCTTCAATACTTTCGAAGATATTAGCATTTGAATGGCGTTAGGGCAAAGCCGTGGCGGGCCAGTGCCGGGCCGTCAGAAATGAAGCCCGCCTTTCAGTAAGACTTCGCTTCGCAATCGCTTTTTTATCGTAATAATAATCCTTTTTAGAGTCTTTCATTGACAACACTAGGGTGGGCTTCCTAGTTCACTCCCTTTTCTGCATGGAGAGTTTCTTTCCCTCCTTCCAAGGTTTGGATTTCACTTCATTATTTTGCGCTCCGTTGCTTTGAAGAGTCATTTCTAAGATATCGGTCCATTGCTTTCCCTCTGTTTATCCTTCATTTTCTTCTTCTTTAGTTCTACATTCCATGTAGACATTACGTTCCCTGTCGACTTTTCTATAAAGAATATAAGATTTCTTTCGTAAATATCTCCAAAAGAAACAGCTGTTTGCTCTGCTCAGGGGTCAGCTGCTTAAACCTTTGGTTATTATAGTATTAAAAGTGGTGATGGTCAACTTGACCCCGATTTTACTCGGAAAAGAATCCTGTTTTCCCATATTCCTACATGTTCCTTTGGGAAGCTTAAATAGGTCTTAAATCTCAAAGTTATCAACAGAACGTTTAAGGCAAATGATTGGCAAAAGTTACATTATTGCAGTTGCAGAGGATTTATACTTTGATTTTTAAAAATTTTGCACACTGAAGCTGAAAGGGAATATTCCAAAAACACGAATGTATGGAATGTCTTTTCCCTGCGAAAATAAATCAGAATGTTATAATTTGTATTGAATTATTTCACGTAGCAAAAGAGAATGTTAAAGGTCATGTATGTATTTACATGAAACATGTTTGCAGATGGTTGTAAAGCTTATTACGTTGCTGTCATTTCCTCTACAGCATTTTAAATTCTTATGATGAAATGAAATTTCATTTCCCACAGCGAACGTGAAATAATCCGAACCCCCCCCCCCCCCCCCCCCCCCCCCCCCCCCCCCCCCCCCCCCCCCCCACACACAACACACACACACTCAAAAGCGCAAACAACACAACAGTTTTCAGAAGGTTTAAGTTTTAATATTCTTCTTGCTCTCCGTATGATAACACACGATAATGTCGGACCATTTTGCAAGAATTTCTCAACGCAACTTTCAAATTTTATGACATTCTGCAATATTAACTGAAGGGGAAGATTAGCAAGAGTAATATCGCACAGCACGATTTTGCAATGGGAGACGTTTTTATATGTTGTATCAAATTTGCTCGGTTGACGGTAAG
>NC_061105.1:43537056-43549556 GCF_015104395.2 Macrobrachium nipponense | reverse complement strand
TACCCCATTTTACCCAGAAGTACCCTTCAATCTCCCATGAAACCAAATTAACCCGGCGGGCCTTCTCAACATCCATTGTCCATTAAATTACGGTAACGACCAAGAAAGTCCTTCACTAAGAAATAAAAAAAAAATGTTACAGGTTAATTTCTGTGACCCTCATTTTGGGGGTTACGGTGGGGGTCATATTCAATGATGGAACAAATGATTTTGACACCAGAGGATTTTCTCGTTTCAAAGTGAGGTTTCGTGTGGTAGTTAAATTTATGTTGACTTCTGAAGTTACTGGCCCCCCATTTACAATTTGGGAGAGGGGCGGGGGGTGTTGGCCTGGAGTTCAGTGAGCTTTCGGGTGATTCGCGGACCTGCCACACTTCAGCTGAATGCCGCTGAACTCAGCCGTGATGACCCTCCTGGTGAGGGCGGCATAAACTACGAAGTTTTTTTTTTTTTTTTTTTTTTTTTTACAATTCGTTGAAAAAATATAATTACCCCTGAATATTCTCCTCAAATATGTGATTATTTATTCATCAACTCTGGGGAGATGGTTTAAAATAAATTGAAGCGCTAACTTTCTTATTATTATTATATAGGAGGAGACAAAAATCAGTCTGAGAGAGAGAGAGAGAGAGAGAGAGAGAGAGAGAGAATTTATTGATAGCTTTATGTTTATTTCTAAGTGCAAGATGCATGAAAATTCCATATAATCTTCTAGCAGAAGGCGAAATGTTGATTATTTCTTAAAGCCAGTATGTGTATCTCTCTCTCTCTCTCTCTCTCTCTCTCTCTCTCTCTCTCTCTCTCTCTCTCTCTAACTGCACCAACTCCAACAAACACATGCACACAATCCGATAAAAATGAAGCTTTCATATAATTCCAAAATAAATAGCTATTTATATGCAGATTACTAAATAGCATTTAACTTCTAGATTAGCATCCATAGATTGATTTAGAATAGTAGCGCAAATGAAGCTGGTGTCATGCCACAAATACCAAATGTTTAGTTTCCACATTTTGTATATTAGTATAATCTGGACATTCCAACATTCTGTATTATTCTCCCACCGAGACACTGATATGAACGTTGATATCGCTATTGCTCTGAAGATTAAAGCGATATATCGCGTTGGAAACGTTTTTCAATTTCAGTGTCCTTCAGGGTTTTTTCTTATTCGTATTCCTGTTTGGTTGCCCAGTATTCCTAAGAGAACGGGAATAATATATATATTATGATATATAGATATATATATACTATATATATATATATATATATATATATATATATAATATATATATATATATATGAATTTTTATCACTTGTTGGCCTAGTCGAGAATGTCCCTGGAGACCTGATTACTCCTCACCTCTCTGGGCGCTAGTTCGAACCAAGAGAGGTCGAAATTATTATCAGCTAAAAAAATTCACCTTCGGTTAACATATATGAAAAATATATTCATTCCGAGGTAGAGCGACTGGATATAAAAGGACATTTGTAGCTCGATGAATATATATATATATATATATATATATATATATATATATATATATATATAATATATATATATATATATATATATATTATTGCAGAACCACAAAATTTCCTCGGAAACCATCGGGTGGAATTTGTGCACGAATTTCCGTATTTGGGTCACATTAATCACCGACGACTAAAGATACGGCAGACATTGAACAGAGGCGTCGTAAACTATGTGCAGCTGGCAACATGATTGCAAGGAGTTTTTGCCTTCCGTCACCGAGACGTGAAACTGCTGCTCTTCCGCTCGTACTGCTACAGTATCTATGGGTGTTCCCTCTGGACGAACTATACCCGAGAGACCATGAGACGTATCACTGTTGTGCACAAAGACATTCTGAGACGCCTCACAAAACACTCCCCGGTACCACTCCGCCACACAGATGTTCATAGAAAACCACCAGGACAATTTAAAATTCATTGTTAGGCGAACAATGTCCAGTCTGGTAACCGAGTGAGAAACAGCAGCAACTCGCTCATACAAAGCAGCCTAAGGAGTGAAGCAAGAAGAAAATCTAAATTGTGGGAAAGATGGAAGGGAAAAATATGGCCTTTGTCCCCCTAAAGGAACGTAATCTTCTGTATTGGCAAGATGTCATCTGCAGTTTTTTGTCATTATTACATTTATTGCTGATATTTTAATTTTTCATTATTTATGTGATTACTATCAAGTTAAGTTTTTATTTACATTTAATTTATGTATTAAGCCCTCTGGGACCTGACTACTGTACCACCTAAGGTCTCTAGTTGAAATTTAAGTTATATAATATGTGCACCAACTGTTATTACTCTCAATGCATATTTTTTTTCTCACCAATATTATTACTGTTATTACCAGTATTATGATTACTAGCTTTTTATGCTACCTCAGCTATTTTGTGGATAAGTGCCGATTATTCATTTTCTTTTCCTTTTTTATCATGTCTCATGTATCTAGATTGTGTATGTTACTGTCTGCATTTTGTATATTCAATGTATATGGCCCTGACTGAAATAAAGCATATTATTATTATTATTATTATTATTATTATTATTATTATTATTATTATTATTATTATTATATATATATATATATATATATATATATATATATATATATATATATATATATATATATATATATATATATATGATGGATTCTCTCTCTCTCTCTCTCTCTCTCTCTCTCTCTCTCTCTCTATCTCTCTCTCTCTCCCCTGAGTAGTGAACTGAAACAGTCAGTCGGCTTCTCCATCAGCAGTAGGGAATGACTAATAAGTCTCTCATGATGACATGTTAACGAAGTCGTGGATTATCTCAGGTCTTGGCCCGAATGAGATCCAGAAACAGACAACCTTGGGGGGTCTTGTGGATCATTAATTTAGGGTCTCTAAAAGTGAAGGCCGACGGGAGTGTAATTTCTTTACGTCGCTGCGTCTCAGATCCGTTGAAAAAAAAAAAATGAGGTGAAACGACTTGACGATAACCATATCCGTTATGGAGATGATAGACTTCCGCCACTTAAAAGAGGGAATGTTATATGATTCAGCAACTCGAGGGCTACTTAGAAGTAACCTCGAGTTCTAAATTCACCTGTCCAGTTTGTCTGGCTATTTTCGATGGCCAGTTAAACTTAAATGAGTGATGCAATACTCGGTCAGAGACAGCCGTGGCTGTACACTTAAGACTTGCATACTATGAGAATGGCGTGAACGAACCTTTGGTTCAATGATAAGTATGTGACATTTGTTGCTTTGGCAAAGGACCTGCTTTAGGATCTATTACGTTGCATAAAGTACTAGAATTGCCAAAGGGACACCTGTAGGACACCAGCAGACCACTAACCTAACCTCATTGCCTTATGGATTTTCCTTTGAATGGAACTGAATCACTGGAAAACAAATGGTTTGGAATCCGAGTTGAAAATGTTCAGCTGTCTTTGTTAGTTTGCTGAAAATGTCAGTATCTCTGGCTTAAGTAACGTCTAATGCTATTTTTTGTACTCGTTTATTTGGGCGTGTACGAGCACGCAGAGGCAAACACACACAAAAGAGAGAGAGAAAGAGAATGTGTTTGTTAATAACCAACCGAACGAAAATAATTTTTTCTATTAAATTCAATTTACTGGCTCTGAGACGAAAAAAAAAAAGCAAAAAAAAAGGGAAAACAATCACCGAACTAACTTCATTAACGAATGTGGACATCTTGAAGTCATCATTCATCACCAATTTTGTTTGCACGGCGACGAGCGTCTCTAAATACGAGAGCGTCTGTTGCCAGACTAGAAGACAAACAGTGAGCTTTTTGAGAAGCAATACTGAAAGTAGCTGCTGCAGGAAACTTGGACCAATTCTCTCCCACGTTCTTCTTTAGATGGCGGTGTCAACCCTTTGGCGTGGTCTCTTCATTTGACGGAGGGAGTCAGTTTTGTTTCTGAAGAGATTTTGTCGCCGTCGTCTGGGCTCCTTTGAGTTTTCCTCACTGGAATTTATGTTATATTTATGCCAGGTACTTCAGGCTCACTTAGATTCTTCATAGTGATTTTGTGATTATTACTTCAACGAAGTAATTAATCAAGGACTGGGACCTATGAGGTTCATTCAGCGCTGCAAGGAAAAAATGAGAGTAGAAAGTTTTGAAAGGAAAAATCTCTCAGTTGCACTATGAAACAATCGTTAGAAGAAAGAGGATGGGAAAGTAAGAGGAAAAAAGAGAACATGAACGGAGGTATAGTAAAAGGAATGATAGGTGGCGCAGTTAGGGGCCGAGGGGACGCTGCAAAGATCCTTAAGTAATAGCTACAGTGCACCGCATGAAGTGCACTGTCGGTGCTACCCCTCCTACGGGGAGCGGACTTGAGAGAGAGAAGAGAGAGAGAGAGAGAGAGAGAGAGAGAGAGCTTTGCCTGTTAAACTGCATCATATTTCTGTCATGATATGCAATTACATTTTGTAGTGGATGGCTTTCGAGTTCATTACCCGAGGTGCATAATGAGCGAGGTGATACTTCCATAAAGCAGAGGGATATGAGTTGGGCTGTTTAATTCACATGTAGATATATGCATTTTTTGGTTCAGCGTGATATCATGAATCGAAAGGTGGATCTTTAATAAACATGGGTTGCTTTTCATGTCATGTGAATAAATTATGTATATGTATATGTATATATATATATATATATATATATATATATATATATATATATATATATATATATATTATATATATATATTATGTATATGTATATGTATATATATATATATATATATAATATATATATATATATATATATAATATATATATATATATATATATATGTATGTATAACGTGATGCTATGTATAATTAAAGGTTTTTGCCACGAAGGAAAAAAAATTTAAAAGCGAGATAGCCAAGCACTTTTGGTCTAGTTCGACCCTTTACTCAGGCACAACTGATCTTACAGAGCAAAAAACATAGTCAAGTAGGCTTAATATCCAAACTGACACTTCAAGATTAGCAATAAGGTCGATTTGCACTCCACAGAAACGAGGAAACGCCTGAGGGCAGCCACACCTTGGAGGATACACACGCGGTCAACAGATGATTCACCAAAAAAACAGTACATTTTTGAAAAAAAAAAAAAAAAAAAAAATGAGGCATATACAAACTTATTATCATGAAATTTACAAAATGTTCCCCAAAAAAATTAATGAAAAAAACGAAAAAAAAAAAAATAAATATAATCGAGCAAGAGAGAGAGGGAGAGAGAATATCAAGCAAAGAAAAGAGAGAGAGAGAGAGAGGAGAGAGAGAGAGAGAGAGACAGAGAGAGAGAGATAGAGAGAGAGAGAGAGAGAGAGAGAAGAGAGGAAGAGAGAGAGAAAGAGCGAGAGAGAGAGAGAGAGAGAGAAAATAATAGCTATATCATGTGGGACTAATTTATTAGTAGTTCATTGTTATTTTAAGGTCCTCATAAACATTTTACAAATATACGGGTCCAAATGGTACATTCCCGGACTAAGATTTAGGTTGTTTTTATTAGTGATTTGTATAGTCGCTGATTCCAGTAAATTTCTTGAAACATAATCATTAGATCTAGCAATTACAGCAGTACCACCCCAATTAATACAATGAGAGTTTTTCACTCAGATGGATAAACAGTGCATTTGAAGTCTGGGCTGTTCTAACTGAATACATATGCTGCTTAATACGTACACATAAATTTTTACTTGACTGACCAACGTAAAATGATGAGCAATCCTTACAAGGAATTTTGTAAATGTTGTTGTTATTTGTTACGGGACTATTCTTAATTAGCGTATCTTTAATGGTATTGTTATAAGAGAACACTACATTTACATAAACGATTTAAATATTGATTTTATGGTTTCAAATCCACGAAAGTAAGGTAAGCTAAGTACATTTTTAGGCATTTCTTTTTCATTAATAGCAACACTATAAAACTTTTTGTGAGCTTTTTGATAACATAAATCAATTAAATGAGGTGGGTGCAGAGATCGTTTCCTATCTTTTTTATGTATTCTATTTCTTGTCAATATATTGTGGACTCGTGATACACAAAGCACTTAGGAAAATAGAAGAAAAAATTTAAATTTTAATATTAATATGGTGGCCAGAATAAAAATGTACATATGTTAAATTATTTGTGGGTTTTCTATAAATACTGAATTTACTTGGAAAGACTCTATGTATTAATACATCTAGGAAAGGGATGACATTGTTATTTTGCAATTTCAACAGTGAATTTTATGGATGGCACTAAATTGTTCAGTTTAGACAATAAATCATTACATCGATACTAACAGGTTAAGACTACTAAAAATGTCATCTACATGTCTGTACCATTTTAAGGGACAAGTGTGATATTCGGGAGGTGTTGTCTTTCAAAAAATTCCATATATAAGTTTTGAAAGGAGAGGTGATAAAGGGTGCCCATGGCATACCAATTATTTGTTGGTAATATTCTTCATTAAAAATAAATCTGCAATCACAAATTCATAACTTAATCAATGCGATTATGTGACTAATGGACATAGACAATTCATGTAATACAAGTTCATTACTTAGATATTCTAGCACAGAGTCAATAGGGACTTTTGTAAACAAAGAACATACATCAAAACTGACAAAGATATCGCTAGGGTTTAGTACAATGTTTTATTTAATTTTCCACAAGATCAAGAGAATTCCTGGATGTGTGAATTAGATACCGTTCCTAGTAGTGGGGATAACAATTTAGTAAGATATTTAGATAGTTTATAAGCAATTGATCCTACAGTACTAATAATTGGGCGCATAGGTTTGTTTTCCTTACGAGTTTTGACTAGGCCATATAAATAAGGTAATCAAAAACTTTAATAACAATATCAAACCAATTCTTAAAGATAAAAAAGAACTTTTTTGTAAGTTAACTGTGAAGTGTCCCTCATTTTCTGAGTTGGACTCTTATACGAGGAAGAAAGCACTACTATGTCTGTGTACGTATGTTTTCTGTATTTCTTCTTTACTGAGCTTTCCACTCTGATTGAAATTGATTTCCCTCAGTCCCAGGAGTGATTGGTTATTAGGGTTCTCTTAATGACTATAATTATGAATGGAAGTCGGTGATTATCTTAGGCTTTCAGCCTGATAGGATTAGGATCTGGAACTTTCTTTAGGATCTGGAATTTCTTAAGATACCATCGAAGGCCATATGTATGTGTGTGTGTGTATACAATGGGTCCCCAATATTCGCGCTCTTTGGATTAGCTGACTCACACATTCGCGGAATGGTCTCTGGAACAAAGTCGCCTATTCGTGGCATTTTTCTATGAGAAATATCCACACAAATTCCAGTTTTATTTTTAATTTCATCATATAAAATTGCCACTTTTTGTGATAAAAAACTATTTAAAATAAAGTATGAACATTTATACAGGGTTTTTCTGGAGTTTTAACTAACAAAATAGGTCATTATAAAAACATATTTGTAGGAGTTCCAAATATTCGCGTGGGTCTGGTACGCATCCCCACGATAGCGGGATCACTATATACATATTATAATATATATATATAAAAATATATATATATATATATATATATATATATATATATATATATATATATATACATATATATATATATATATATGTGTGTGTGTGTGTGTGTGTGGGTGTGTGCGCGTATATATATGTATATATATATATATATATATATATATATATATATTATATATATATATATATATATATATATATATATATATATATATATATATATATATATATATATATATATATATGTGTGTGTGTGTGTGTGTGTGTTTATATATATATATATATATATAATATATATATATATATATATATATATATATATATATATTCATGTATTTACGAGGGTGGGATTATGAGGTTATCCCAACACCTACCTCCTCCCTGTAGCGAAATGGTGACTATCCCTATGTTCTCCACCCTGAGAGGGCCAGTGTCTTTATCTTTTATTTATGTACTGCATGAAGGTCTTTTCTTAACGAAGGGCTTTGTCGGAAACCAAAACTGTGTGGCAAGCAGGCTACATACTGGAATGGCTGTGATATGTTGTCAGACAATTTTCCATTTTATGTTTATTGATATTGATGTCTGCCTTGCTTATCTCTTATCAAATGCTGTCATGCAAAATTAAACGAAGCAGTACTTTGTTTCCTCGTATATCTTATTTCAATATTAGAAAAAAAAACAAAAAAAAAAAAAATTCTGCTGAAACTTTTAAAAGGACTGATGAAAAATAACGATGAAAAATGCTTTCGTAATGCATTTTCCACAAAAGTTTTATTAATCACCCGCATCGGTTTAAGGGTAACGGTAAACAAAATATATATATGATATATATATATATATATATATATATATAATATATATATATATATATATATATATATATATATATATATATATCAGGACTAGGTAGCACAGGGAAGTTAGTGGTAATTCCAATAAATCCCACAAGTAATCCTTAGGTCTGCTTCAGAGTAAAAGCAAGGCTCATCAGTAACAACGAATCTGCTTCTTTTTATATTAACGGGATAATAATCTCATTTGATTTATTATCTTATCACAGGCGCTATCAAATTCGTCATATTAGTAACAGAGAGAGAGAGAGAGAGACAGATATTGCTGCCATTTTATTCTGTTATATATATTCTCGCACATGAAGTATTTTAATGCTGAAACAACGCCTGCAATAAATGCAATAATACTTCATAGTTTATGGTCTCCGCTTCTATTATGCCCCTAGATGCTGCAATTTTAATTTGGCTCTGACAATTTATGGGTACTGTATCATAAAGGCTCTTTCATATTGATAGTAATTTATTTATTCTGACCATTTCATTTCGTTTTAACTAATATCATTTGCATTGTCGTACAGACTTCACCCTAATCGCCATACTTGGATTAGTGGTTTAGTTTTTCCTAAGCTGAGTCGCATAAATTACAAAAAAATGTTGCGAAATAAAAAAGAATAAAAAAAAAAAAAAATTGTTCGAGTGTGACTTTGGCACCTTCACGTTGCCTACCTAACCTCTTTCGAAAACTACTAATTCTGGGGTACAAGCCAGCGTCAGGTCACATCGTCCATACCGTCCCCGCAGCAATGGAAGAAACTCTGTTTTATTGAATGCATATCGAATTAAGAAAAATAATATTTGTTTAGTATTAGAATTATATAATTAAAGAACATATAGAATGGTCTTTGTTTGACTAGTTGTTAACTTGCTCGGCTACCGATTCGGTAGTTCGATTCCCTGCTCTGCTAACGTGGAATCAGATTAATGTCTTTCTGGTGACTAGAAATTCCTTTCTCGATATAATGTTGGTTCGGATCCCACAATAAGCTTGGCTTGTTAGGTTAACCAATTTGTTCCTAGCCACGTTAAAATATCTAATAATTCGGGCCAGCCCTAGGAGACCTGGTTAAAACAGCTCAGTGGTCTGGTTTTAAACTAAGACATACTTCCTCTAAAAAAAACATGAGATTTATAAAAAGCTAAACCAAAAATGAAAAGAGTAAAAAATAAAAGAGAACGAAATCACGAAGAATTATATATGTTTAGTATTAATATGTTATAGTAAAAGAACATATAAAATGTTCCTCGTAAAAACACGTGATTTATAAAAAGCTAAACTAAAATAAGAAAGTTAAGAAAAAGCTGAAAATCATTTTAAAAAAGAACATTGTCCGTAATTGTATAAGGAAAGACCGACTCCAGATTTTCTTTAATGATGAAGCAGTCAAAACGCAATCACATCATCCATCAGTCATTTCCTGGTGTGCGGCTCAAATTGCTTCTATTAAATTGGTTAGTTGTTGACATATCAATTCTTATCGGGGAGTTTTACATAAAGGGACAACAACACAACAACAGGTTTTAATTTTGTTCATGATGGTGCTGTCGTTTCTTTGTTCATTTGTTCAGATCGGAAGGAAGGTATGTTAGCTTTGTTTTCGTTGCTGTTGAAGATGTTGCAAAGAATAGTGCTAGAGAAATTAAAGTAGTATACACACATACATATATATATATATATATATATATATATATATATATATATATATATATATATGTATATATTATATATATATATATATATATATATATATATATTATATATGTGTGTATTTATATGTTATTTCTCCATTTCTGGTACATCACAGGGTACGACAATACAAATCTCATTCCTCCGGGTAAATTAGTGACTCGCGCTCTGCACCGAGTCAAGCTAGCTATTTTCTGCAATGTAGCGCAGGATTTTAGAAGCGTATCATATATTTAATATATATATATATATATATATATATATATAATATATATATATATATATATATATATATATATATATATCTATATATATATTTATATATATATTTATATATATATATAGTATATATATATATATATATATATTATATATCTATATATATATATACACATATATGCATATATATATATATATATATATATATATATATATATATAATATATCAATAAATAAATATATAATCCTCTGAACAGCAATAATGCAGCAATGATAACAAAACTGAAATTGTAAGATAAAGATGATGCTACTGCCAATAGGGTTAATGATAGCATAATTAACTTTAGTCAAATCAACAATCATTATAATATATATCTATATATATATATATATATATATACACATATATATATACGTATATATATATATATATATATATATATATATATATATATATATATCGTATATACGTATATATATATATATATATATATATATATATATATATATATATATAACGTTAACAATATCGTCAGTTACTAACTACAACAACATCAACAACAACAAAAATAACAATAGAAATACAGAGTCGTTCTCGTCTGCAGCATCCATTCATTCCACACTCATCTCCCAATTTTACCCTCGAAATCCAGCGAGATAAGCTTTAGAACCAGCAGGATATTCGAGAGAGAGAGAGATAGAGGGGGGGGGGGGGCACTCTTTCTGTGCGCATTCATGGCGAATGTGACAGCGGATTAGAGTCCCCTATTTTCATAGCTTCCTCTCGCCTTCGTCAGCTAATCCGCGCATGCGCGATAAGCGAAGATTCATTTCTCCCTTCCCCTCGAGTCTGTTTTCTATTGTGGGAAGTGATACAGCTGCAGGATTTTCGAGGGAAAAATTGAAAACATCCAAAGATCAGAGAGCAAAAGAGGAGGGGGGTGGGGGGGTGGGTGGGGGGGGGAGTGTGGAATTGGCAGGGCTTTATTTTCGGTAAGATTTAAAGATAATAACAGGAATGACTGCTTTTAAACGGTTCGGTTTGACATCATGTGGAGGAACGATCGTAAAGATTAAAAGTGTGAAGCTTTTTAGAGAGAGAGAGAGAGAGAGAGAGAGAGAGAGAGAGTGTTCTTATAAAATATCTGACACAAATCTCCACAAAAAATGTCCTCGACAATTTTAACATTTCCCCATTAAAATAATCCAAGAAATAAAAATTAAACAAACATGACATCAACTACATCAGTCAAAAGTAACACACCTCTTAAATGATAAGGAAAGGAATATAATTCCCTTATTACTGATCAAGGAATAATATGAATAAAGAGAATGGTCAACACGAGATTGGGAAGACTTATCATTCGAAGATGTCAGTGGCGCCGTCTTTGTGACACTAAGGCGACTAAGCGATATTGGAAATTCTCTCTCTCTCTCTCTCTCTCTCTCTCTCTCTCGCTCTCTCTCTCTATTGAACACACACGCACGCACAAAATCAGTTGAATAAAGAAAAGGGTTAATGTAGGAACATTATGAAAGGTGATACTTTATGACTATGAATATATATTATGTCTAGGTACTTTTAGGTGATATATCATAATGTTTGCTGTTAGACACGCTTGCCATGTGAATTTTTATTAATGCATTTTTCATTGTCATTATTTTGATTAGAATGTCGCTCAAAAATAAACCTTCAAAGTCCAAGGGCATTAATACTCTCCGACATATTAAGAATATATACTTTCTCCTTTAAATAGAGAAAACAGCAAAAGAAACCAGTGCCCTCGTACAAGCTTTCAAATGAAGCTCATTGTTCAATCTAAATGAAAATTATCGGCTGCTGGAAGCTCATTGGTCAATTCAAATGAACATGATCGTCTGCTGGAAGCTCATTGGTCAGTTCAAGTAAAATCGATCAGCTGCTGGAAAGCTCATTGGTCAATTCAAATGAAACATGATCGTCTGCTGGAAGCTCATTGGTCAATTCAAATAAAAACGATCAGCTGCTTGAAGCTCATTGGTCAATGCAAATGAACATGATCGTCTGCTGGAAGCTCATTGGTCATTCAAGTAAAAACGATCATCTGCTGAAAGCTCATTGGTCAATCAAATGAAAACAATCATCTGCATGGAAGCTCATTGTCATTCAAATTAACACAATCGTCTGCTGGAAGCTCATTGGTCAATTGAAAGT
>NC_061105.1:43527056-43532056 GCF_015104395.2 Macrobrachium nipponense | reverse complement strand
CAGCTCTCCCGGCATCTTGCCTTTCTCCCACAGACATCTCTGAAAGTCTCCCCCATAGACTCGGCTAATGATACCATTATCAACGGAAGAGGCGCACACGTACATATGAATGCACACTTCGTCAACGCCCCTTGTTACTGGCTACAACCAGTTTCTAAAGGCATTTGAACAAGGGCCCATGAACTGATGAACTATGCACTGTTCGTATCACGCCATCCCAGAAATGAATTATCAGCTTTTTCAGGCCATTGCTTCGGACTCTTGTCTCTATGGGAAGTTAAAAGTGAACAGTCTTCACATTCCAAGAAATGTCACAACGAACATATTAATATATTATTAACCCTTAAACGCCGACTGGACGTATTTTACGTCGAGATAAATTGTCTGTCGGGTGCCGACTGGACGTATTTTACGTCGACATACGAAAGTTTTTTTTAAAATTCGCGGAAAAATACTTATAGGCCTACCAGCCTAAAACTTTTGAATCACGCGCCTTGGGGAATGCTGGGAGTTCGCGGATCAAGGCCTTGTTTTGTTTTGAAGCGTGACCCAGGTGCGCATGCGCGATATCCCTTCTTCTCTAAGCTCCAGCCAGCATCAGTAGCGCACCATTATCCGAGAGCGATCTTTCGTGAAAAGCGTGTTTTTCTGGACTTGTGCGAGGCTTTGAGCATTTGTATTGCTACAGGACATTCCTAGATATGTCTCAACGACGTGTGAACCGTGAAAGGCGCGTTTTACCCGTCGGAAGGGATCGTGTAAGGAGAGTTTTGGACCTGGATGCTGGCGAGGGGGCAAGCACCCAGCATGACCCCGCGCCTCAAGGCCGTTCTGTGCGGCCACGTGTGGCTGAAAGTGTTTCGGGAACACATCGTATGCCTTTGGTTACCCCTAGGAAGCATGTGGGCGTCCTTAGGGCATTCGTAGGCATGTTGGGAGGCCTCCAACCAAGGGACATAGACGAAAATATTTCGGAGCTTGATCGTGGGGGAACATGTCGCAAGTCCTTCATTTTGATGGCGGATGGGTATGTCATCGAGTGATGAGGACATCAGTCCCGATGAAAGTGATGATGAATATTTGCCCCCAATGTCCGTTTCGAGGCTCACATCCCCGAAAGTGAGCTCGAATTCAGTGCATACGAGGGGAATCTGAGGAGGAGGGGGAGGGTGGGGATACGGGCTCAGTTTTATCGCAGAGGACGATACAGAAAGTGAGGGCCTAAGTGAGGGTGATGGGCCAACGGGGGGGGTAGTGTGCATCGTGCCCGCACCCTTTTTGTGCGCGTGCGCGCGCACGGGCACGTAGAAGGTCGGCTCGTCGCGCCAGCCAAGGTGAAGGTCGGTCGTCGGAGAGTGACGAGGGGTGGACGGAGGACCCCACCCCATCCTAACATGCACCCCTTCACGGCAACCCCTGGGATGACCGTACCAGTACCCCTGACTGTTTTGGGGTTCATCCAGCTTTTCCTGACGAGGGAATTGCTGGAATACCTGGTACACGAGACGTGGACTACGCTCGGTACTGCCGGTATGAGCTGAAGACGACCTTGTCGTATTACTGGCGGGGTTGCAACCTCATTGACATGGCACATTTTTTTGGGGCTCCACATTTATTTGGTTTGACACCTGCTGTCGACGTAGGCAATATTGGAGGAGAAATTATTTTTTATGTATGACCGAATGTGCCTGGCGTTATGTCCCGTGATAATTTCCTGGCGATGGACAGGTACTTCAACGCCTTCAACCGAAGGGCCATACCCCGGAATAACAGTGATCGCCTCATTTTAGAGCGTACAGTGTTGGATTATATCCGTGAGCGGTGTAGTAATCTCGTGATTCCTGGAAAGAACCTGTCTTTGGATGAGGGGATGATGCCTTACAAAGGACGTCTTAGTATAAAAGTGTATAACCCCAAGAAGCCAAAGAAATATGGTGTGAAATTCTTTCTCATTACCGAGGCCACAATGGATACGTTGTGGACTTTTCAGTGTATACCGGGGTCCTTCTCCACGCTGCGTGACACTGTATTCAACCTTGTGGGACGTTTCCGTAACCAGGGATATCACCTGTTTATGGATAATTATTATAACTCGGTATCCCTAGCCCAGGAACTGTATGAAGCAGGTGTTTCACGTCAGTGGTACCCTTCGTGGTGCGTGGGGCCCCGTCCGAATGTCCTCAAGAGGTTCGCTAGTCATCCGCAACACCTGGCAAGAGGAGGAGACAGAGGTGGCGGCGGAAGGGCGCTGTCTTCGTCATCTGTTGGAAGGGTGTCCGACTTGTCCCCATGATTACGACGAGTCTGAACCCATCCAAGAAGAGATCGTACAGCGGAAGAAGACACGTTCGACAGGGGCCGAGTTGTGTTTGAGGAGTTTCGTACCGAGCGCCTACTGTCATTGGGCACTACAACAGGCACATGGGAGGATTGATCTCTTTGATCAGCTCATCCAGTACTATTCCCCTCCCTTCGCCAGGAGAACCAGAAGGTGGACACAGAAGCTCCTCAAATACATCCTTCAGTTGGCCCTCCAAACTGCCTACATACTGTACTGTGGGTACCGCGGTGACAATCTTCCGAGGTTGAACCCCACATACCAGTTCCTAGAGGTAGCCGGGAATGCCCTCATCAACTTCGATCCCGATGAGTGGTTCCTTCCATAACTGAGACCCCCTGCCCGAGCTGCAGATCTGCCCCTAGAGGAAAGGGCAGATAGGAGGGCCAACTTCGCTCGAAAACCCTGCCGCGCCACCTGCCGCCGCCCCTGCTGACGACGCCCTTGCTGACGGCTACTCCACTGCTGACGACGCCCCTGCTGCCGCCGCCCTGCTGAACGACGCCCCTGCTGCCGCCGCCCCTGCTGCCGCCGCCCCTGCTGGACGACGCCCCCTGCTGCCGCCGCCCCCTGCTGACGACGCCCCTCTTGCTGCCGGCCCCGCCATCACCGCTTTCTCGTCGGGTAGTGGACCCTGCGTGTCGGCTGCAGCCAGGGGAACACATACTGGAGGCCTTAGAAGGGCGAAGGCAGAAACGGTGCCGGGTGTGCCATATGAATGGCAGAAGGAGAGACACCGGTCTTCTGTCGTCTCTGCAAAGTTGCTCTTTGCAGGATAGGGGAGTGTGACCGAAAGTACCACACTAAGGTCATGTATTGGAGCGCGCCCCCTAAACCGACAGCGGAGGGCGCACGGGCCGGCGCCGGGTCATCAGCAGTAAGGGCGCGCGTCTCCCTCCTCCACCTGTACCTCGTCATGTCGAGTGGAAAAAAATGCAAGACTCTTCAATGGAGGAGGAGAAAACAAGAATAGAACGAAGAGTCAGGATTACGAGTGAGTATTCTGCATTTATTTTATATTTTTAATATTTATTACATTTTTTTATATATCTGAATGTGTGCATGATAAAATAATAATAAGACATTTCATTGTATGCGAAAAGAGAAGTGTCAACTGCATTCCTTTTATTTATGTATTGTAGTACCAGAATCGAAGAATGTAATATGTATATTTTACGTATAAAAAAAAATTATATATATATATATATATATATATATATATATATATATATATATATATATATATATAATATATATATATATATATATATATATTATATATATATATATATATATATATATATATATATCTATATATATATAGATATATATATATATATTATAAACTATTCTTTTTTTGGGTCAGCAAATTACTTACAGTCTTAGTAATATTCAATCATTTACCTTCACTTTAAAACAAATTGCAAGTCTCTAGAACAATATCTCGATTTATGGTGAATAGTTTGAAAAAAAATATTTTTTATTCCCTCCGCACGACCGGATTCTCGGCCAGCAAAATATCCGAAATGCGTAGGTTCACATTCTCCTAATATTTGTGCCTTTTCATATTACGCTTATTTTTTTTTATGGATATATAGAAATGTGTGCAAAAACATGCACAATATAACAAAAAATATTGGAAGGTTGTAGCATTTCTCATTTATGAAATATTTGCATATAACTACGATAAGTACGAAAAAAACAAAAAAAATACGATCGGTCAACTTTGACTCAACCGAAAATGGTCAAAAAACGCTTTATAACATAAAAATCTTACAGTCTAGTAATATTCAATCATTTATCTTCAATTTAAAACATATTGCAAGTCTCTAGAACAATATCTCGATTTATGGTGAATATTTGAAAAAAATATTTTTATTCCGTCCGCGCGCCGTTCTCGCCGAAAATCTCGGAAACGCGTCAGTCACATATTCTCCTAGTATTTGTGCCTTTTCATATTACGCTTTTTTTAGAGGTTTATATTGGAAATGTGCGCAAAACGTGCACAATATAACAAAAAATATGGAAGGTTGTAGCATTTATCATTTTTGAAATATTTGCATATAAAGACGATAAGTACGAAAAAAACTACGATCGGTCAACTTTGACTCAACCGAAATGGTAAAAAAACGCATTTGTAACATAAAAATCTTACAGTCTAGTACTATTCAATCATTTATATTCAATTTAAACATATTGCAAGTCTCTAGAAAAATATCTCGATTTATGGTGAATATTTGAAAAAAATATTTTTATTCCGTCCGCGCGCCGATTCTCGGCCGAAAATCTCGGAAACGCGTAGGTCACATTCTCCTAATATTTGAGCCTTTTCATATTACGCTTTTTTTAAAGTTTTATATATGAAAATGTGCGCAAAAACATGCACAATATAACAAAAATTATTGGAAGGTTGTAGCATTTCTCATTTTTTTATATTTGCATATAAAAAAATTTTTTTTTAACAAAAACATTTCGACATTTGGTCAACTTTAACTCGTTCAAAATGCATTTTTAAGCTAAAATCTTACAGTATCGTAATATTCAATCATTTTCCTTCATTTTGAAACAAATTGCAAGTCTCTAACAATATTTCGATTTATGGTGAATTTTTTAAAAACATTATTTTTTTACATCCGCGCGCTACGAATTCATGCATCATTTT
>NC_061105.1:43489556-43522056 GCF_015104395.2 Macrobrachium nipponense | reverse complement strand
CGAAGGAGTCATCGACTAGAATTTACTTCTGCTTTTCTTGAATTCCCTTCTCGTTCGGATAAAGCGAATTCTCTCTCTCTCTCTCTCTCTCTCTCTCTCTCTCTCTCTCTCTCTCTTCCACTCCACGAAAGGAGAGGTCCATTCTTTCAAGACCATCTTTTCCTCAAGCTGTGAAAGCATTCTCGGATTTAGACTTTCTTTATAAATTGTTTCACTTATATTTCAGTCGTGGAAACCATCTTGAAAGCAATAAAGGCGCCATCAAGCAAATGACTTCCATTTTCCTTTTACGGAAAATAAAACGGAGACGACTTCGTTTTATTTTCGCAGCTTTTAATTCGCCCAAAATCGTAATCTTGATGATGATGATTATGATGATTATTATTATTACTATTGTATGCTGGAAGTAAAGCGTCTTTTAAACATGTTTTATTAAAAGTAATTACTGCATCAGCTACGTTAATCTTATAAAAGCTGTTCTCTTTTTTTCTAATTATTTTTTCCTCATTGTTGCTCACCAGTTTAAGCAACAATGAGAAAACAATAATTAGAAAAATGGAGAAGAACCTTTATAAAATTAACGCAGCTGAGGCAGCAATTACTTTGGATAAAACATATTATTATTATTATTATTATTATTATTATTATTATTATTATTATTATTATTATTATTATTATTATTATTATTATTATTATTATTATTATTATTATTATTATTAGTCAGACTGTATTAACATTCATTTCTTTTCTTCCTAATCCTTCCCGTTCCTAATTACCATTTATATATATATATATATATATATATATATATATATATATATATATATATATATATATATATATATTATATATATATATATATATATATATATATATATATATATATATATATATATATATATATACCCTCAAGAAATCACACCACAAACGTGAAAGTATATTCGATAATTGATCCGTGAGATATTTTACGCCTAAATAGATTTGCTGAAGGAAAAGCAATTTAGTCATAGGAAAATAGAAAGGTGTGTTCAGTAAAATATAGGCACAAAAGTCGTTCATTTTAAACACAGTATTTATCATATTCAATTTAAAGAAAGAGTTTATCATATAGTCTCTCATGAAGGAAGGACAGTTTCTCTTTTCATATTTATTGTGGTACTGTTTTTGGTAATTGTCTATAAGGGCTGAAGCACGATATAGTATATGGTTGCTTGCAAGAAGTCTGCTACAGACGAAAGAGAGAGAGGGGGGGGGGCGTGTTTACAAGGAATTAATAGGATTAGGATATCTCAAAGACTTGTTAGTCCATCCGAGGAGACATCGTGTGCTCACCTTATCTCTAGGAGCATGTTTTACTGTTCATTCACAGTATCCTAATGATTTTGTCAAGCTTTCTTTTAAACTCTTCCACACTGTTGCTGTTTACAAATTCTGGTGGCAGTTTATTCCAGGTATCACATATCTTGTATGTGAAGAAGTTCCCGCAATGAGATGTGTTGTATCTCTTCAGTTCTAGTTTCCATCCATTATTTCTTGTCTGGTTTTCGTTTAACGTAAATAGGTTACTTGCTAATTTTGTTATGCCTTTCAGTATACTGAATGTTTCTATGAGTTGTCATCGCAATCGTCGTGTTTCTAAGCCATACATGTTCAGGCTCTCTGGTCGTCTTTGGTGACCTATTTGCCTGGTGGATGGAATTTAACATTTATGTCGTTTCTTAGTGTTGGCGATCAAAACTGTACTGCATATTCAAGATGAGAGAGAGAGAGAGAGAGAGAGAGAGAGAGAGAGAGAGAGAGAGGGATACTGTATACCGTTTCAATATAAATACAATTGTAATATGAATACTAAAATTCAGCTTAAAAAAATGTTTCCACAGGAAGCTTTTTCGTACTTCCATTCAGGAGACAAATTGAATTCTGTAATTCCAAAAATGCAAAAATACCTGTTATTCCGGTTTCACTGATTAAATCCTGAATAATAAACAGTCAAATGTACCTTCAATTCATTCTAGCTAAAAAGATAAAAAGGGACGTCAATTCTTTGAAAATATTTTTCATACCAAGATGATGCATACAGCACAATATGAAGCGAGAAATATATTTCAATTTTCAGTTTTGGGTTTATTCCATTTCCTCTTGATTCACATACAAACAAACACACACACGAAAAATAAATAGAATAAAGAGCCACAATAAACAACAATAAAAGCCACATATTTGAAGTAGAAGTAAATGTTCAAGATTTTTGAAGTTTTAAACGTCATGGAGAAATTTGATGAAAACTTGACGTAAGAATGGTGAAGTTTTTTTTTTATTTCTTTGCAATAATAGAATTCTTATGATCTGCTCTTCGATAGGGCTTTATTTCTAAGACAGTATGGATATTTCGGATTATTGCAATCCGTACATACTGCGAGGAATACAGAGCTAAATACGTCATTTATGTCAACATTCGCCGCTCTCTTATATCACTACTAATTCAATAAGTTTTAATTTACAGCCTTAATAATACTTAAAATAATACCACATGAACCTTGTGATCTAAATGAACGGTATTAAACACTTGAATTAAGCTAGACAGGAAATGAGAATAGTGATAATAATACCAATAAAATCTCTCTCTCTCTCTCTCTCTCTCTCTCTCTCTCTCTCTCTCTCTCTCTCTCTCTCTCTCTCTCTCTCTCTCTCTCTCTCTCTCTCTCTCTCTCTCCTGCCAGTACTACCTTGATTTGCAAGTGGAATAAACATTATTTAATTTTATCCGATTTCTCAATTATATTTATTTCGATTGGCACAATATCTACGTTGGAATATTACCCGAATAAACAAAAATACCTTTTTGATTTCATAATTAGAATAAGTATTATTTCTTGTAAAGCACAGATGATGATTCCGAAAGTGATAATGATAAAAAAAATTAACAACTTGATTTGGAAAAAGGTTTGGCAAGGATAGAGAATGAGAAAATATATTATTAGTACCTCATTCGAATGTTGAACTTTCGTCCAGAAACTGGTATGTCAGTGAAAACACATTTTCTGTCGACGAAAATCTCTTCATTTCTACAACTCGAGCAACACAATATGTATTGTAATTAAAGTGACAATATCGAAGCTAAAATGGACGAGTATGTCATCTTGAAAGAAGTCTTTATCTACACAGCTGCGCCACCAGTGGCGTTAATTGCATTAGCATACGGTGACAGACAGGCAAGACGAGGCAGAATCAGCTCTCGAGAAACAGTACTGGAAAACGAACGTCTAAATGAAGAGAGACATTACTTCTGTTTCCTTCCTCTTCATTTAATGTTATGCACGTGACTTCATGACTTTATCGGATACAGTTAACCAGTTCCGTCATTCAAATAGGATTTGAGCCTCTGTGACGTGGTTTGGTTGTTTGGTCTTGGCCTGCCACCTCGGTTGCCCCGAGTTCGATTCTCGGGCATTCCACTGAGGGTCAGAGATGTATATTTCTGGTGTTAGAAGTTCACTCTCGACGTGGTTCGGAAGTCACGTCAAGCCGTTGGTCCCGTTGCTGAATAACTGTTGGTTTCATGCAACGTAAAAACATCATACAAACAAACAAACAAACAAATTAAATAGCTTTGATACCGAAACCATAATCGGTTGTTTCCCCCTGGCAAGAAACTGTCTCCCAAAATTCCGTTTAAAATTACATTCATCCTCAAAGGACGACAAGGATTCGCTCGGCACCTGACCAGATATAGCATGAAAAATGAACGGCCGAATGTTCTGCCGATTCAGAAATAACCTGAATGGTTTGCATTGCATCATGACAAAAACCAAGCAATGAGAAAATGTCGACGATGATTCCCTCGTCGGCTTCTCCTGATTGAAGCGCTCCGAATTAATAACAGTTTCGTTTCACCAAATGTCAAACGTCGGATGCCGTACTCTTCTCGTACACTCCAGGTCGTGGAACGTTGTTTTAGAATTCCAGACGTGATTCTGTGTGGCCAGGATAGTTGGTTGAGTAATTGTTTTGGGTTTCAGGTGGTAATTCTTGAGTCCTCTCTTCCTGAAAATTCAGGAACGACGAAGATTTGATTGAGCTTACTTGGAGGAAGGTCTTCTTCTTCTTCTTCTTCTTCTTCTTATTATTATTATTATTATTATTATCATTATTATTATTATTATTTTATTATTATTATTATTATTATTATTATTATTATTGTGTAAATACTTAGAAGTAAACAAGTTATAAAGGATTTTGTGGGTTTCTTTTTCAATCTTCAGAAGAAAACTGAAAGAAGTTTTTGTTTGGATTATTATTATTATTATTATTATATTATTATTATTATTATTATTATTATTATTATTATTATTATTATTATTATTGTTGTTGTTGTTGTTGTTGTTGTTGTTTTGGTAAAAGACCCTCTTTTAGGCAAATACTCTTTAACAGCATTATTATTATTATTATTTTTTTGGGGGAGGGTGTCTCACTGTCCTCTAGTTCGACTGGGTGGTATTTATAGTGTGGGGTTCCGTGTTGCATCCTGCCTCCTTAGGAGTCCATCACTTTTCTTACTATGTGCGCCGTTTCTAGGATCACATTCTTCTGCATGAGTCCTGGAGCTACTTCAGCCTCTAGTTTTTTCAAGATTCCTTTCCAGTGTTCCTATGATTATGGGTACAATTTCCACTGGCATATCCCATATCCTTCTTATTTCTATTTTCAGATCTTGATACTTATCCATTTTTTCCCTCTCTTTCTCTTCAACTCTGGTGTCCCATGGTATTGCGATATCAGTGAGTAATACTTTCTTTTTGATTTTGTCAATCAACGTCACGTCTGGTTTATTTGCACGTATCTGATACCATAGTCCCAGAGGATCTTTGCCTGATCGTTTTCTATCACTCCTTCAGGTTGGTTCTCGCACCACTTATTACTGCAAGGTAGCTGGTGTTTCTTGCACAGGCTCCAGTGGAGGGCTTTTGCCACACTGATTATTATTATTATTATTATTATTATTATTATTATTATTATTATTATTATTATTATTATTATATTATTATTATTATTATTATTATTATTATTATTTTTGGGAAATAAACCCTCTTTTAGGCAAATGCTCTTTAACAAAAAAAAAAAAGTAATTATTATTGGAGAAACAAATCCAACAGTTATGTAAAATGTACAAATATTTAAATTTAAAACATTAAGGATTGCTTTCGGAAATCGAACAGATTCCCGAAAGCTATCCTTAATGTTTTAAATTTAAATATATGTACATTTACAGATCTGCGGATTTGTTTCTCCATTTGAAGACTCGTGCTACTATGCGTATTTTATTATTATTATTATTATTATTATTATTATTATTATTATTATTATTATTATTATTATATCGTTTTTCTCGGAAAGGTGTGAGTAGCGTTTGTCTTGTGGGAAATGTACCAGTTATAATCTTTACTCTCTGACACCTTTCAGTAATTACTGTTCTGTAGTTGAATACTATTTCTTAGAACCATATTTCATTATTAAGCGAAAGGACAGCTAAACATCTAGAAGTCAGCACAAGCTTGGGTTTTAAAACAAAGGCAAACATAACCACCACCAAATTTCATATGTTTATTCTGTAACTTATTTTCTCAAAAAAAAATATACTTCAGGATTATCCAAAATCCACGAATTCGTAAAGGAAATTGAAATTTTTTGTTTTTTAAGGAAGTAAGTTCCTTAGTCTTTTGGAGCCGATGTAATCTGCAACCAAAGTTACTTATCGGGAAATAGCGTGTAGGTAAAAAAAATGGAAGAGAGAGAGAGAGAGAGAGAGAGAGAGAGAGAGAGAGAGAGAGAGAGAAGAGAGAGCTATAGGGCTTGATAATAAACGAACGTAAAAGCAAAACAGAAAAAAAATGAATACCTTAGGCTCTCCGTAGAGGAATATGTAGATCTGTCTCCTCAAATACCAAGCAAAGGAAAAGAAATATTACATTTCTCTAGTTATTGTAAATGGAAATTCGCCCTTTACTTCATTGAATCCTCATCGTTGTGCATAGCCTGTATCGTTCGGTCGCCTGTCGATCGTAAAAGTAACTCCAGAGCATGACCCAAACAAAAAAAAAAAAAAAATAGAATAAAGAAAAAAAAGCCCAAAATATTTCTTTGAGAAAAGATCTTTTGTTGTATACTGGATCCAGTCCCTTCAGAGAGAGCGCCTCATTCAATTACATCGTTCAGGAAGAAGGTTTCGCCTTTCCTTTCGCAAATGGAATAAAGGGAAGATTTATTAACTGAACTTCATTCGGCGTCCTTAACTGCGTCTGATTCCTTTTATTCCAGCTGTTGACTTTGGTTTCGGTTTCATTTTGTATCCCCAGGGTACTTTGAGCTAATGTTCTGAAGCATTGCCTTTGATTCATGTGTCGTTTCCTGTAATGGATAAAAGAATAGTTATAACATAATGTATATGTGATTATTATCCATATTTTATCTCATCTAACCCCTTTGATTACACTTATTAAGAACAACGTAAATAATTATGCGTATTATGGTGGTCAGACTGAAAAACTTTGGTCAACTACAATGGCAATTATTATTATAGAAAATAGACAGAATTTACTGTACCTTGTGATGCTATAGTTAAGGTGAAGCTGCCTTCAAATATCTCCTTAATATTCTCTATCAAGTTGTTTTGAAGCAGAAGTCGACGGAAGAGGCAACTAAATATCCTAATATCCCGGAGGGGGATGGTGCCGTCAGTGCGCCTCATCCGGTGCACTGTAGGGTTCTTTGCAGCGTCCCGTAGGGCCCCCTGGCTGTAACCTCTTTCGTTCCTTTTACTGCAACTCCTTTCATATTCTCTTTCTTCCATTACTTTCCACTCTCTCCTAACAACTGATTCACAGTGCAACTGTAGCCTAAATTCTATAGAATTCACCTCAGCTAAATATCCTAATGTAGTCAGCGCTAGAGAGAAACTTGAACATTTCCTCCGTGTGGAAAATTAACTTAGGAAAAAAATTATATCATTTCAGTTGTTAAAATGAAATAAAAGTTAGGCAAAAGAAGTTGATATAGAATTAAACTTGAAAGTATTATAAATAGTGTTTCCTTCGCTTACTTTCACGGTAGTGATATTTTCAGCAACAAGGCTTTGAACTTAAAAAAAATTATTCAACTAAGTAAGCTCAAAAGTATTACAAAAAGTATTTTCTATGTATGTGGTGAAAAATGTCAGCCAACAAAGGTAAATCACAATGATTACGAATGACATTTTCTTTGCATGTGTCCAGTATGTCATTTTCAGCAAGAAAATGACCTGACTGAGGCAATTAGCAACCGCAAATACTTCAAACGACTTCCACCCTCGCCAAAAGCAACATGAAAATTGCTATTTTCCACATCAGTGCTCTCTAATCATCCGGCAATGATTCTAAACCGTTATTTTTTTTAATGTTAGTCACACGACTAAAGCTTTTGCAACTCACGTTTATCACGATGTTAATCCAAAGGAAAACTAATTTTGGTTTTTATTTTCTTTGGCCTGAAGGTGATGCAATGAGGTTTTTCCTTTTCTCTCTCTCACGGGGAATATCACATTTAATCAAAGTGAAGGGACGGGAAACATGAAGGTGGCTTCCTTCTGATATTCTTCAGCAAGCAGGTTAATTTGATATGGTCTGAAAAGTCAGCGTGATATAATGTCAGCGTCTGGGAGAGAGATGTATTTATTATAGGCTTAGAATTAAGGTCAGTTGTCATATCGAGTCGCAGACTGATTTCAGTTTTAACTTACCCGTATAACTGACTTTATCATGCAACTGACCTTGTAGTATATCTTCGCTTTTCATGACATTAAAAGAACTATTCACGTGAACATGATATTGTCGGAGAATGTTACAAAGATAATTATTCATAGTGTCAAGGAATGACTGCTTTTGAAACACACGAAATCCATGCTTTGGGGGGGAGGGGGGGTAGTGGGGTGCGGCTACTGTCTTAATCGAGGCTGAAAAGACAACGTATTTTACCATTAACTTCGAAGTCGAGATAAGTAAGCTTCCATCTCTTGAAGAATATGACACTCCATTTAAACCATTTACAGAAACTTCTTATGAAGACTGAAAATGAAAGGGGTCGAATAATTTACAAATAATTTGGACTTGTTTCTTTGGTGGTGATGAGGCTGAATTAAAATCGCTTGAGCACACTGCGTGATACCATATAACGTGTGACTAGTTATTGTTATGTTGAAAAAATCTTGTTTTATTAGAATTCGTGTAAAGTATTTTTCTTGCGGGAATTCTAAGGAGTTCCTACTCCATGCTCAGTACTTATTAAGTCTTTACAAACCACATGATTACCCAAGTCAGCGATACCAGCTTGTTACCGCAAACAATGGGAAGAAAATAATGAGCATAAGAATAATTGCGAAGGTGTTCAACCAGTGAGTACAAAACCCCGTCTCATATTTCTCTATCTTCTCAAACAAAACCCCATGTTTAGGCCAAATACTATAAATGATGACAAACTGTACGGATCATAACGGGTTATCAAATAATTAATTTCCAGCCGATTCACTGTTTCCAGGGTGAGCTCTATATTTCACCGAAAGAACTCTCTCTCTCTCTCTCTCTCTCTCTCTCTCTCTCTCTCTCTCTCTCTCTCTCTCTCTCAACGAATTTGCTGGAGGAAGGGAAGCCACACGTCGGTCTGAGTTTTTCTTCTTTCTTTTTTCCCAGTAGGACTTTCAATGATGTTTGGGAACAAAGTTCTGAGAAACGACCTTTTAGAATTCGTTGAGCAATTGTTATTCCGGGTTTTTCCTTTTGCCAGAGCAAATGCAAGAGAAGTCTATATTCCCACGTTGGACGACACTATGTGGCATTCAAAACTGGGTCAGCGCGTTTTTTTTATTTAAAATTTTATTTTTTATTTTTAGTTGGGTATTTATTCATGTGATTAATATTCATAGAAATCAAACAAAAACTTCTTTCAGTTTTCTTCTGAAGATTGAAAAATAAACCCGCAAAATAACTGTATATAACGTGTTTATTTATGAGTATTTAAACTTTATTTTCCTCAACACTCGAGTATTTTCAGGCCCTATCTGTGGCCCATTTTCAAGAGATGTATAGGTTGTCAGCCTGGGTCAAGGCCCAGCAGTGTGGAGTAAAATTAAGTGTAAATACTCATAAATAAACACGTTATACACAGTGATTTTGTGGGTCTCTTTTTCAATCATAGAAATATTCATATTTACCTCTGACAAAAAATATCACACGAAATCTGACATTTCCTCATTTAATACCGTTGTGCAAATTAACTGCGGTTGTTCATGCGATTAGTAATCAAAGAAATATCTTTAATTTTCAACAAAAACCAATAGTATCCTACAAAATTGAATAGCAGTCTACCCATGTATCTGTTTCTGTGATTGATTGCCTTTTGATTTTTAAAAGGAAGTCACTGACATGAAAAAATGTTTTTTCTAATATAAGGTTAAAGAATCGACACAGAATCTAATTTAAATTGCAAGTTAATTGGAAAAAAATTTCAAAATGTGCACGAGAAAATTAGCTTTCATGTCAATTTCTAATCCTTCTCTTTGGTCAGATATATTGTCCAAACACTAACTTAATCTCAGTCCTACATATGCTCGCTTAACTGGATATTTCATACATACGACTCACGAAAAACTTTGTATTAAAATGATTCTTATATTTACCCAATCTGCGCTGAGTTGTGAATGGTATTGTCCAATGGGATGTAACATTTGCACGTTCTGCTTTTTTTCAAGAGGAGAAAGTAAAATGAAAATATTCTCTCTCTCTCTCTCTCTCTCTCTCTCTCTCTCTCTCTCTCTCTCTCTCTCGTCATTTACCTCTCTTCCTTCACTCTAATTTTTTTAGTTTTTATCCTCTGAAAGTGACATGAAGCCTAACACATGGTTCTATTTGCAGCCAGTGTGAAAGGGCAAATAATTTTACTCACGCTGACTGCCTTCCACTCTTGACGCTTTAGGCTTCCATAATTCTTTCAGTTAGACAACAATTTCCAGAAGCATCGTTCGTGAAGATTTATTCTAAACTGGAATTCCTTAGCAATAAGATATATCTTAACAGAGGGGGATATCATTTTAAACGCTCAGTAAAAAAAAAAAATAAAGTAGCATAATGTTTCCTTTAGATCATTTTGTAACATTTTTGGGTTCAGATTGTGTTTATGCAAGTCATATAGTAATATTATATTTCTATATATATATATATATATATATATATATATATATATATATATATATATATATATATATTTTATATAATATATATATATATATATATATATATATATATATATATAAATGTGTGTGTGTGCACACATATGCACGCACATTTATATATATATATACACACACGCACATAGACACCAAACACACACAACACACACACACACACACATATATATATATATATATATATATATATATATATATAATATATATATATATATATATAATGTTACGGAATTATTTCACATTTAGATCTCCGCTCGTTTATTTTGTTAATCTCGATACAAAGCTTAGTAATTGAGATAAATAATCGGTCATTTTCTTCCTGTCCTTCAATAATTAACTTGATTGCTAATCTTATCTTTATTTTTAATACAGCTGTTATATATATATATATTCATTTGCCTCCTCTGCATTCATTTGTCTCTTGGTATGACATTTTCCTAACTGTGAATTTATTTGTCCTTATGTCCATCTGTTGGGGCTAAACACTGACATATTCGTTAACAGATATACTGATTGATAAATTGCCTTATGTCAACTATCTACCAGCTATTCTTATTAAGTTTTCCGTAAGTAGCGCACATTAAAATCGAGTGAAAAAAGATAATAAGAAGAGAAACTTGCTGTTCCCAAAGTTATATTTCTTCCTCTGTAAATTTCTCCGAAGAGAATATGCAGGGCGTCGAGTCTTCGTAAATCTTTCTGTCGAGATTATCTGACAGGCTTTCGCGAAGGGATTTCGTTTGTTATTTTAGAAGGAGGAGGAGGCTGCTCTCTCTCTCTCTTCTCTCTCTCTCTCTCTCTCTCTCTCTCTCTCTCTCATCAAAAGCACTGCGCAGAAAAAAATAAACCTATATCCATCAGCCTTCTCCGGTATTTTCCTAAAAGGTTTCTTCAGAAAACCTATTAATCTCAGTAACGAATTTACCCAAAGGGAAAATCCTCTATGCAATTTCCATCAAAAGAAAAGCGATGAGAAAGGTGAAGCATTTCCCAGCAGAAAAGAATCTAAAGTCACTATTGTACAGACTAGCCGACATAACGGCCATTATAGTAAGATTGTCCGTTTTAACGCCAGGAGTCGCTTCGACGGTTGCTGTGCAGGCTAGTGTTTTACCCATTAGGTGGGGGTGATCGGGGGAGGTAGGATGAAACCCCATTAAAACCATCTTAAGGGTTCCCACTATAAAACCCTGCCAAGTTTCATGCCCATCGGACCAGCCGTTTGGCCGTGATTGAATGACAGACGCATAATGCCCATCATTGCAAGATACGAGCCGGCTGAAACTAAATTCAATCAATATTCAAAGCACTTCAACTTTTAGTGAACGATGGGCTTTTGCTGGTGGCTACAGTGGTTCCTAAAACTCCCTGAAACAAACAGTTATTGATACGTGTCAGAATGGAATTTACAACGGCATTGAGCCACTTTGTAGATATATTTATAGATAGATAGTAGATAATAAGAGTAGAGGCTAGATGGATTATATATAATATATATATATATATATATATATATATATATATATAATATATATATATATATATATATATATTTTTTTTTTTTTTTTTTTTTTTTTTTCCTTGTCCGGTTCGGGATTCGAACACGTTGCCATTCGTTTGCGAGCTGAACACGCCCTACCACTGACCTTGCAGATGTGAGATGTGAGTTCAGTACTCTACCTTTGCACTATGGTGGTATACACATATTTACATATGTAAGAATATGTAGATATATATATATATGTATATATATATATATATGAATATATATATTTTGACAAAGGGCCAAGTATCTGGTTACTACACTTACCAATCATTAATTGTTACCTCACCACAGCCAGACTCCTGAACCTTCATCACAGGTAATAAACAACTGAATACTCTAAAGGCAACAGTGATCCCTTAAACAACTTACCTGTAATTGCAGAAAATCAGACTAATTCATTAAAACAGGTATGAGGTACTTTCATATGTAATTAAATTATTTAAAGGGCATCACTCCATCAACAACTTTAAAAGTCTAAGTATTTCCCAGATTTCAGAAGTCTAAGTACTTCCCTGGTTCTAACTCACTTCAAGTAAATACCATTCATTGTTTCTACCAAATCAAATCATATAATTATTTACTTATACTGGTGAAAAAGAAAACTTATAAAAATTTTAAATACAAAAATTTATTATTAACTCAAAATTTATAAGTGAAATTCACAATATCAGGGAAAATTACTGTTACTTGAAAACAAAGCAAAGTTTAATTAATTCTTGAATCAATTAAGTAAAATTAAATCAAAATTAATTTATCAAAAAATTCAAGAAAATTAATTCGATCAAAATTAAAAAATGTTAGGCAATAATTAAAATTTGGAAATTAATTCACAAGTGCTAAACAACACTAAAACTTGAAAAGAATTCTAAGTAAATGCAAATTAATTCACAAGTGCTAAATTCAATTAAATGTGCAATGATTAATTAATGAAAACAACTAAGTTAATTAAATTGTGAATGCAAATGAAAACACAGATTAATGTGGAAAACACCAAAATTGTAAAAAGCACTAATCACACAGAATATAACATAAAAACACACAATTCAATAAGAAAAAATGGATAAATGCACACAAAAAAATCACTTCAATCAGAAAATGCATAAATGCACACAAAAAAAACACTTCAATAAGAAAATGGATAAATCCACAAAAATCACTTCAAATGAAACAAACATAAAACATAAAAATTTGCAATGTGTAAAAATTGAAAGTTTCACCAAACCATTGTAACTATTAGTTCTCATAACCACTGTAACTATTAATTGCAACTAATAAACTTAAAGTAACACGTTACCTTGGTACCAATTTTCTTTCTGCTGCAGCTCGTTCAAAAAATTTCACCACTTCACAATATTTCTTAAATGAAAAGGCACCACTACACACTTGTACAACGTTTGTTCAGATTCCACAAAAAGCACTAAATAATACCAAATAACTCTAAGAAATCCGAAATCCAAAATTTACGAGTGACCATTTAGTAAGTTACGTTAATGTAATGTCAAGTATGGTGAGAGAGAGAGAGAGAGAGAGGAGAGAGATGCCTGAACTCCAGGGATTCAAAGTCTGTAATGAACGCTCTTTCTCACTCCTTGTATGGGCAATTTCAAGAGACTCACAGGCTCAAAACTTTTTGGGCTTGCGAAAGATGATGCAATCTATCTAGAAGCTTCTAATATGACGTAACTTTACAGAAAAATCGTAAAATCTCCACGTGATTATTCGGCAAAGAAGTACACATCTGAAACCAATCATGTGCGTTGCATTCTCAACAAAGACACGTACTCGATCTGAAACAGAAGTCCCTTATCAAACGTGATGATAGGTTATGATAAAACGGAGATCTCGAGTTCCTCTTAATCTGAGGTGATGACAAGGTGTGGAAACAATACAGAGACTTTGGGGTCTCTTATCTCAAGGTGTTGACATATTATGGAAACAAGTTCTAGTTTGGAACGGACAAAGTTAATCTCTCTCTTTTTACATTCTACTTTCTATTAACTTTTACATAATGTTATGCGAAATCTGAACATACATTTTAAGACATTCTATAACTCTAAGCTTAAATAAGGAATCTGAAAACGTTGCAAAACTCTATTCTAACATTTTATACATTCAAAGAGAAGATATATGCATTATAAAAGTAGCAGCATATAATTAACTATATATATATATATATATATATATATATATATATATATATATATATATATATATATATATATATATATTATATATATATATATATATATATAAAGAGAAGGAAAGGTTATGTAGCACAGGGTTTCCACGTGTGAATGGATCTCTCACAAGCCCTCCACGTCGGCTATTGTTGAAAGCAAATGGGATCCTCTCTCAATGGGGTCTCATTCATCTCGGAGAAAGCATCATCACTTTCCCTGGTGAAAGTTCTGTCTGCTTCCATGACGCTCACAACAAAGATCCAGTGAAAAATCGTCCAGTATCCTGCTTTTTATAAGCAGACCTAGAACCTTACATTGAAAACGGTCCTTAATTTGGCAGGGAATTTTATTTAATTTAATAAATATGTTCTAGGATTATCCCAGATTCATTTTAATTATATGTATTCATCAACAAGTTTAATTGAAAGTAAAATAATTTTCGCTTCACATCCCTCTCTTAAAGAACTATACCCTTGAAGGTGCGTTCACATTACAGTAGTACAGTACATGTCACAAACACGGTTGCAAATTATCGCTCACACATCGACAACAGGTTGAATACATGTTAGCGACTTGCTGGTAGTTCTGTCTGCTGCTTCGTATGGTTAACATTGGCCACAGATTCGTTCTCTACTGACGGCCTTTGGCTTGTTTTCAACCTGTTTGTGAAATGTATGCGATTGGTTGTCGATGTGTTTGTGACCCATTGCCGTTTGTAGAAGCTGTCAAATGTCTTCCTGGTTTTCGTAGACGTGTATAGAACCAGCCATTACAGGTTTCTTTAATTTTGCAATGAATTTTCTTTCTTTGAATTTATAAGGAATAAAATGATATGCTTGTTAAAGAAACTTAGTTTTATTCATAATTGCTTTAAATAGTTTCTTAGCTTACATTACAAACATATTTTCCCATCTTATAGAATTAAGTATAATTATATATTATTAGAAAGGAAGTATTACTAGACTTAAGAAACGTAGATGATATACACTTCAGTTTGAAATATTTCCACATCATTGTTATCTGGAGAACCACAATAACTACGCCACGATATTTATATTAGACTCTGTATTGAAACGTGACAAACACATGCACTTACACGTACACAAGCCATGTAACACTACCCTGGCTATGGTGCTAATATCTTCATTCCAAACATACGTGCTTAGAAAAAAGGTCCACAAAACTGAAGGGTCCTTTATGAGAGGCAATGGGTGACAAGGTGGCTCGGGAAGGCAAGAGAGCGAGCAGAAGTATGACCCCCTAAAATGTTCAAGATTTTCGAAGTTTTCAAAGTCAGGGAAAGATTTAATGACAACTCGACGTAAGAATGGTGCATTTTTTTTATTTCTTTACATTAATAGAATTTTTGTGATCTGCTCTTCGATATGGCTTTAATTCAAAGACAGCATGGATATTTCGGAATATTGCAATCCGTAAGTACTGCAAGGACTACAGGGGGCCATGGCAGAAGTCTCACACAAGTACCTTTATATTACTAAAGAAATTTGTTTTTAGCGGCAAAGTAAATAAGATTAAACAATTGTCAGAGGACGATGTGTTTGACCGAACCACCCTATGGGAGGGGTGTAAGAGTACTATCACTGTAGGTCCTGCGTGTCGTAAAAGGCGACTAAAAGGACAGCTGCTGCCTTGCAGTCGTACTTTTGTAGAAAACAGCTAGGCCCACCGCCAATAACTGTGGAAACTGCTGCCTTGCAGGTGGACTTTTTAGTCAAAGGCTAGGCCCACAGCCAATGACTGTGGAAACTGCTGCCTTGCAGTCTTACTTTTTAGTAAAAGGCTAGGCCCACCGCCAATAACTGTGGAAACTGCTGCCTTGCAGGTGGAGACTTTTTAGTCAAAGGCTAGGCCCACCGCCAATAACTGTGGAAACTGCTGCCTTGCAGGTGGAGACTTTTTAGTCAAAGGCTAGGCCCACCGCCAATAACTGTGGAAACTGCTGCCTTGCAGGTGGAGACTTTTTAGTAAAAGGCTAGGCCCACCGCCAATAACTGTGGAAACTGCTGCCTTGCAGGTGGAGACTTTTTAGTCAAAGGCTAGGCCCACCGCCAATAACTTGGAAACTACTGCCTTGCAGTCTTACTTTTGAGTCAAAGGCTAGGCCCACAGTCAATAACTGTGGAAACTACTGCCTTGCAGTCTTACTTTTTTATCAAAGGCTAGGCCCACAGCCAATAACTGTGGAAACTGCTGTCTTGCAGTCTTACTTTTTAGTAAAAGGCTAGGCCCACCGCCAATAACTGTGGAAACTGCTGCCTTGCAGGTGGACTTTTTAGTCAAAGGCTAGGCCCACCGCCAATAACTTGGAAACTACTGCCTTGCAGTCTTACTTTTGAGTCAAAGGCTAGGCCCACAGCCAATAACTGTGGAAACTGCGGCCTTGCAGTCTTGCTGTTTAGTAAAAGATATAGGCCCACTGCCAATAAATGTGGAAACTGCTGCCTTGCAGGTGGACTTTTTAGTCAAAGGCTAGGCCACCGCCGATAACTGTGGTTGATGACAGCAAGGGCATGCGGTCGTAAAAATAATAAACCATGCCTGATGTTGTCAGGAATAAGGCGCATCAGGCAACCGACCCATTAGTGTAGGGGCAACGGCGGGAAAGATGTCTTTGACTGAGCTAGGTGGAGGAAGAAAGCTGTCAGAAACATCGACCTCCACATAGAAGTGGGAAAAGATGCAGAGAAAGAAGTCCTTTTGATCGTAGTTACCACAAATACTCACTTATTACATTCTGAAACTAAGGCGACGATCAAAAAGTGATTTCCGCTAGAAACGTTTCCATTAAGATCATTTGCATTGGAAAAACGTTTTATTCTTCAGCGCTGGTGTCACTGCAACTCTCGAGTGCGACGCCGAGGGACCGAGTCGCTTTCGACTCAAATGATACAAAACAGAATCATTTTTCGTCCCCTGGTGGTTTCTCGGTCTCATTTCCTTTGCTTTCCTCGTCTTTTATTTCCAAAGTCTAGCTTCGCATTTTCATCGCCAGAGTAAGAAAGAAATGGAAGTGGATAGTTATTTTGACTTCAGTTCATTTTTCTTATCTGGATTGCGAGATGATGATGAATTAGGTAAATGAATCATTTTTTGTATTGTTCATTCGTCTCCTGGTTTTCCTCTTATTTATCTACATCAGGAGAAGATGGAGGACGAGAAGAAGCTTTATTTATCTTATAGTGTATTATCCCTCTTCTTGTAAACAGATAGAGGGAAAAATAATACTCTCCCTCTTATAAATGGAGAGGGAATATTAATGATAGTTGACATTTCATTCATGCCTTGATTCTCTCAACTTCGTCTTCTTTGTTTTCTGAGGAAGGAATCTGAGGACAACACTGACATGAAAAGGACGACAATCCTCTCCTTGAAGGAACACAGGATAAGATCATAGAAAGAATGTTGGATGATGGAGAGAAACTTCATATTATCTCTTCCGATTAAACTTCCTATATTCCATGGAGGAAACCATTTGCTCAGTTCACCTTTACGTTCAATCGAGCGAACGTCCGAAGTTTGCCTTTTGATAATGACCTCCTCGATAACATTGTATCTGGAAAGTTCCGCAGATCATGTATGTCTTTCCCTGCTTCCATTCTGTTTACTCTTCTTCTTCCTCTTCTTTTTCTTCTTCTTCTTCTTCTTAAATACTTTGGAGAATGTAAGGGCAGCTGAGCGGAGTTTTCTTGAATGCTGTCGTTGGTTTTCTCGGGCATTTTAATATTGTTGAGTTATTGCCATATGTAATGGAAGTAGCTTCTAGTTTATCCATCTACTAAAATAATACTTTTCACGAAGTTTGTTTTATATTCTGTAAATAAAAAAAATTTTCTGTGATCTTCTTCCAATAGTGGTTATGAGACGTTTATTCTGTGATTGCCGGTTTATGAAAGAAAAGTGCTTTTAGATTCAGGCAACTTTGAAAATAAGTTATTTTCTTATCGAAATATTTCATTCACTTCCAAAAGGATTTATATATATATATATATATATATATATATATATATATATATATATATATATATATATATATATATATAATATATATAATATATTTGAGAAACTTTTATCACCTTCCTTCAGTGTTTTTGTCTGCTCCGATAGGTGGCGCCCGAGGTCTACAGCATCTCCAGTGGGCAGTTTCAGCCACTTCCTTTCTCCTTCTGTTTCCCAAAAGAGCATTTTGGTGACTTTCCCGAAGAGAGCATCAGGTGAGATTTACTTTCTCCTCTTTTTAGTTCTATTGTGGTTCAGGGAGAGCGCATTCGCTCTCCCCATCTACGAAAGGAGAAATCCTTTCTCCGAAGACGAAGATTTCCAGAGCCTTTTGAGAGCATCCAGGTATTCCGCATAAGCGAGTTTTGCCGGTCTCTTTTCCTCATGTTTTAGGAAAGCATTGTATTTTGCATCTCGGAATTGCGTATCATATTAATCTCATGTACAGTAGGGCTCAAATCTCATGCTACATGATTCTTTTTGTATCGTCCATATTCTCAGACTCAACATAATGTTGCCAAGTAGTGCTAATTTTTTAATTTTTTTTATTTGTAATGTCATTCACGTTGAAAAGTTTGCGAATTCACAGCTAGCCTTATTTTCCTTATGGTTAAATAAATATGATCCCTTTTATGCATTGGTATAATTCTTAATTTGTATGATTTGAATTGATTTTTTTATTTTTTTTACTTTTACGTTGCTCACTTCAAGTGTGGTGTGATAAGGTTAGCGGTGCCAGCAATGAAAGCACACTTAACATGCTCCTCGGACTGGTCAACATAACCATGTCTGCAGTATTATGACAGTAGACCTAATAAGCTCAACAGTAATAATAACAATTTCAATGTAGGAATATGAATTAAAACAAGTTTTATTTGAATGTTGAAGATTTCAGCTGCGTTTAAGCTGCCTGTATGTTGGAAAATGTTTTATTGGCCTAAAAAAATCATCTAAGCCATCTGAGATGTAATCTGTTACTAATGAATTTATTTGTAGAGATCACCTGTTCTTTGAGGAATATGCATTACAACCAGTTTTCTTTGAATGTTGAAGTTTCAGGCTGTGTTTAAGCTGCCTGTATGTTGCAAAATGATTTATAGGCCTAGAAAAATAATCTAAGTTTTCTGAGGTGTAATCTTTACTAATGCTTTTATCTGTAGAGATTACCTGTTCATTGAGGAAAAAAACATGATGATGATTTTGGTTATATGGAGAAGATGGTTATTAATCGAAATATCATAAGTATTAATATCAAGGCAAATATGGAACGCTTGTTTTTCAACTGGTTTACAATATTATTTTCTTAAAACTCCTTCTCTTCGCTTTTGGTGTATAATTTATTCTTTCATAAGGTAACTTGAAGTGCAAGAATGTGTAGATAACCTCATTTGCTTTCTGGCCAGAAATTGTTGATATAGAGATGTGAATGTTAAGTGTAAGGTAAAGAAATCTAGGCCTAGGAATAATATCTTGGCATTGACAAATAGGCGAATATTTGCTAGTATGCTATCAGTTTTGAAATATTCAAGAAAGTTAACAAATAATTATGTATGAAAATCCAAATATTCCTTTAACACATAAAGTAAATGTTTTCAAGATAATTTAATGGTCGCTACTCATTGAAGACCTACTTATATACCAGGTGGTTGTTGTTGCACCGACACTGATACGTCACACATGCTCCCCTCACACGTTGATATCGGTGGGCGCATTCTACTTTTGTATATACATATTTACATTTTTTCAGCGTTGAGTGTAAAAGCAATCAAAGAAGACTATTTTAAATTTTATGTTTGCTTTAGAAGCATTATTGATTTTACGACAATTTTTTCCCGTTTTTTTTTCATTTATTTAACATTTGAACTGAGGTTTGATGGCGACTTTGTTTTGGTCAAATGCTTCAGCAATGAGTGAACGAAAGTTTTGAAAAAGTTTCGTAAGGGTTTTTCTGAAATTTGGCTACAAGTGACATTTTCTGACAATTTTTAAATATATGACAGATTTCACTCTTATGAAACATATTATGGCCTTAGTGTATGCGATACTCGCGTTTTCGTATTGAAATAAAAGATAAATATGGAGCATGCTAGGTTGCCAGTTAGTGAATTTTGAACGAAATCCTATGGAGTCATGTCGCATGAGATTTGAGCATCACTGTACAGTGGGGCTCAAATCTCATGCGACATGATTCTTTTTGTATCGTCCAGATTCTCAGACTCAACGTGACGTTGCCAAGTAGTGTTAAACTTTTATTTTTCTAATGTCATAGATGTCGACAAGTTTGCGAATTCACAGCTAGCAATATTTCCCTTATGGTTATATAAATATGATCCCTGTTATGCATTTATATGATTCGTAATCTGTGTGATTTGTACTGATTTTTTTTTTACGTTGCTTAATTCAAAGTGCGGTGTGATAAGGTTAGCGGTGCCATCAATGGAAGCGCACTTAACATGCTCCTCGGACTGGTCAACATAACTAGTACGTCTGCAGCATTATGACAGTACACCTAATAAGCTCAACAATCATGACAACATTTTTAAAGTAGGAATATGAATTACAACCAGTTTTCTTTGAATGTTGAAGTTTATGCTGTGTTTAAGCTGCCTGTATGTTGCAAAATGTTTCATAGGCCTAAAGAAATAATCTATGCCTTCTGAGATGTAGCCTAATCTGTTACTAATGAATTTATTTGTAGAGATTACCTGTTCTTTGATGAATACGATAGAATAGGAATTACAACCAGTTTTCTTTGAATGTTGAAGTTTTAGACTGCGTTTAAGCTGGCTGTATGTTGCAAAATGATTTATAGGCCTAAATGGTATTCTAAGTCTTCTGAAATATAATCTGTTACTAATGTTTTTATTTGCAAAGATTACCTGCTCTTTGAGGAATAAAAGATGCTGCTGATTTTGATTATATGGAGAAGATGGCTATTAATCGAAATATCATAAGTATTAACTATCAAAACGTATGGAACACTTGTTTTTCAACTGGTTTAAAATATTATTTTCTTAAAATTCCTTCTGCTCGCTTTTGGTGTATAATTTATTCTTTTATAAGGTAACTTGTGAAGTGCAAGAATGTGTAGATAACCTCATTTGCTTTCTGGCCAGAAATTGTTAATAAAGAGATGCGACTGTTAAGTGTAAAGTAAAGAAATCTTACACCTAGGCCTAGGAACAATATCTTGGCTTTGACAAAAGAATACTTGCATATGCGAATATTTGCAAGTATGCCATCATTTTTGAAATATTTAAGAATTTTAACAAATAATTATGTATGAAAATCATAATATTCTTCTAAAACATATAAAGTAAATGTTTTCAAGATAATTTCATTGTCGCTAGTCAGTGTAGACCTACTTATGTTACACTGGGTGTTTGTTGTTGCACCGACACTAATGATCCATCACACACGCTCCCCTCACACGCTGATATCGGTGGGCGCATTCTACTTTTGTATATACATTTTTACATTTTTTTCAGCACTGAGGTGTAAAAGAAGTCAAATAAGATTAGTTAAAATTTTATTCTTGCTTTTGAAACATTGTTAATGCTATGACAATTTTTTTCGTTTATTTTGTTTAACATTTGAACTGATGCTTGATGATAACTTCATTTTGGTCAAATGCTTCAGCGATGTGTGAACGAAAGTTTTGAAAATGTTTCGAAAGAGATTTTTCTGAAATTTGCTACACGTGACATTTTCTTACAGTTTTGAAATATATGACAGATTTCACTCTTATGAAGCATATTATGACCTTATTGTATTGAATAATCGCGTTTCCGCATTGAAATAATAAATAGATATAGAGCATGTTAGGTTGCCAGTTAGTGAATTTTGAACGAAATCCTATGGAAACATGTCACATGAGATTTGAGCATCACTGTACATTCTTCATAAGAAGAATAATTCATGTGGTGTACGTACTTTGATTCAGCATTTATTCAGCAATTTTTGCAAGGAAGTAATGTCCCAATACACATTTCTTGTTAGTATATATTCGAATTTTAAATACAAGGTCATATTTTTTTCGCTTAATGGTTCGATTTTGCTATTGTAGTTTCAATTCTGTGCATTCAAACCAAGTGCAAGGTAATGATGTCCCAATAGCAACCAGAATTTATATTTAATTTTTGCAGTTGGGGGGCAGTCACATTCGTACCTTAAACCAGAATTTCCCCGTGCGCTAAAAACTTTCAGACCATTCCTAAATAAAAAATAAAAAAGGCCCATCAGCAACTTGTCGAGCACCCATAATGCACTACGTTATCCTCCTCTACTATATTACACACAACCTTTCCTTTCCTGGACTTTAACGACCTTTTCGTTCTAAGGCTTTTTCTACCTCATTTCACATACGAAAAAGCGACGTTTTTTATCTCATGAAGAAAGACGAGGCATTAAACCCAGCCTGTAGTCCTGGATAAAACAGATCAAAGCTCTCGGATGACTGACTCCTACATGAATCCCTTAGGCAGGAAACTTGAACAACATGAACTGTCCACACACCTAAAAAGAGTGGTCATCAGAAGCACGTTTAACTCCCTTACATACACAGCGCATGCTTTCGCTCCCAGCATGTTAAAACCCACCTTTGTGATACCTCTCTCTGCCGCCTATCTACCCAGCTGCCATATTATGGTCTTCTTCTCTTCCTTCCTCTCAGTATTTTCGAATATAACGCTCTTCATCACCTCTCTGGCTTCTTCCCTTTTCTCTGCATGACCGAAAGAACCATTTCAAAACGTGATCCGTCCTTTCAACCACGTTCACCTTCTTGCTTCTGAATACTAGATCTTTCACCACTTCTGTTCTTAGGCCTCTTATATTGCGATAACAACTTGTGCATACAGCTAAACCATCTCTCTCTCTCTCTCTCTCTCTCTCTCTCTCTCTCTCTCTCTCTCTCTCTCTCTCTCTCTCTCCTGGAATTTCTCGTTAACGCCCGAGGCAGTGAAGCCTCGTTTCCAGGAGGTATTCATTTCAAGGTTCAATTTCCATAATCTGTTTCGCTTATGATCGTGGTCGTATCTATTCCTTACTGCTGTTTTCTCCGCTCATTTTTTTTATTCCCTTTTGTTGTTTTCATATTTTACTATTCCTTTTTGTTAAGGACTTCCAAACTTTTCCCTTAGTTGAATTTTCGTTTCCCTCGTCTGTTAATCGATGACAGTTACAGTTCGTGTCATATCCAGTCTTTAATGACAGTTATTCCATCTTCGGCCAAATGAATTACTTGTCACAATCAAGTTCATTTCTTGACTTAATTTACTTTGATTGTAATTATTTGTCTTCTTCCACTGATATATATCTTCGTTTTCACCTTAACGATTAATATGTCCAGAGTGAAATCTAAATTTTGCTGTTTAAGTGGTTCATGTGATAAAAAGAAATGAATATGTTTTATTGATGGGAGATAATGTATTATACCAGGGTTGGGGAGTATATTTAGCTGACGAATGGAAAATTATATTTTTCGAAATAGCAGATAGAAATAAAAAAAAAAAAAAACAATGAAAGTAGGATAATGTGACCTTAATATTTATAACCCCTTTTTCCCGAATGTTTATTAACAATGATCGAGGCATATCATTGGTAACAGATATAATTCAAAAGTATTCTTGACATCGTTCATACTATTCGGCGTAGTAGCTGCATCAGAAGTAGCAGTAGTAATATTAGAAGCAGTAGTAGTCAAACTAACTGCACTGCTATCCCATAGTTTTTGAATCAAATTAATTTATTGTATGCTCTCTCTCTCTCTCTCTCTCTCTCTCAATTAAATCCTTCTCTTTCTGAATTAAATCCTTCTCTTTTCTGATGAAGTGTGGCCGAGGATTAATTCACGGTACTTAAGTCAGAATTATTTATTGTACTGAGACTTTCGTGCTTAGGGGGATGTTACGAGTCACTGTGCACTTCATTCGTTGATTTTGGTGAGAGAGAGAGAGAGAGAGAGAGAGAGAGAGAGAGAGAGAGAGAGAGAATCCGGTACGAATTTTATCAATACGTGTTAATTAATATAAGATTTTAAAAAGATAAGGGACAATCAACATAGAAAATTGATGTTAAGGCTTGCATCTTCATTTAATTATTGGGACGGGGGAAGGTAGGGGGGGGGGGGGGGGGCCGTTGTTGGTGGGGCGGAATGTGAACTCTGACTGTGAAAACATTTTCAACGAATTGCATCTGTCTAGTTTTAATGGCAATCTTGGATGACGAACGTCCTTACATGAAGGAGTAATGAAGCAAAAATTAAGCTCATGTTTTGAATCTCTTTTTTTTATATAATAATTAAATAATAAATAATAATTAATAAAATAATAATAATAATAATAATAATAATAATCATATAATAATAATAATAATAATAATAATAATAATAAAAATTAATAATAATAATAATAAATAATAATAATAATAATAATAATAATAATATTATTATTATTATAGCTATTTCAACATTTAATTTATATAGAATCCTCTCAATTTTATTATCTTTTTTCTCATGAGAATGTAGCTGGTAGATGCTGATGAGAAAAAAGATAATAAGAAGAAATGAAAAGATTCTATGTAAATTCAATGCCATTGAAACAGCTATAATATTCAAAGTTACTGCCCTCAGAGAAGGCCTCCTTCTTAATATAATAATAATAATAATAATAACTATAATTAATAATAATAATAATAATAATAATATAATAATAATAATAATAATAATAATAATAATAATAATAATAATAATAATATGATCCTCCTCTTTGATAATTAAATTGTTGACTTGTCATTTAAAGTTTCCCAGAGCCTCCCTTTTCAAAGTTTAGCAAGAGGCCATTTTCTTTTCTAATAAGATAAATCTTCAATCATTTGCAGATTTGATAACGTCAAGTACTTTTGTGATTCTGTTACTCTCACTTACATCAGAGCAATTTCATTTAATCATGAATATTGGTATTCTCAACTTGTGGAAAGTCTTTGTACAAATCGGTAAACTGCAACATATGCAAAACTTTTTCAGTCCTGAGTCTTGTTTCATTAACTTGATTTAGTCCATCTTCTCTGGGGCAGCATCTGTTCCCCTCAGCGCAAAATGAATTCATAAATCGAAACTAATTCCCTTTAGAATTTCCCTCGAGTCTGATATTGCTTCCATGTAAATTCCTTCCAAGGAGAAGAAGATGAAAGAATAATCTTGCTAAAGTTGAAGGTTTTCTAAGAAATGTCCTTCATATTCAAACCAGAACCTTTTATTTATGGTGTGATGGTAATTGCTTCATAGCAAAGGAAGATAAAGGAAAGGAGAACGCATTTTCGAGAAGTTCGGCAGTAAGGAGGTTTTCGCGCCCGTGTTGGAGGCGCCTGTAACCTGTTTCTCGCGGCTGTTCTGGAATCGTCGGGCGTGTTGTGGAGCTCAACACGCGCCAATGTGTCGGGAGAAACGCCGCGATTCATCTAGGAAATTCCAGTAATCTCGGGAGCCTGTGACGTTCGCCGTAGGCTCCGTCCCCCAGAGTGCCGTATAAATACGACGGAGGGAGAGGAGAGAGCAGAGATCGTAAAAGAGAGACTCCAGTTAGTCATAGAGAGATATCCTCAGTAAGAGCCACAGATCAGATTATCAGTGAGAGATCAGCAGCAGCAGAGATCATCTGTGAGAGATAAGAGAAAAAGGAACCAACGAAGGATCAGAAGAGTTGTTCGAGAGTTGGATGGATATTGGTCTAGAAGTCTTCAGGAGTGGACGAATTATCTCGTGTTATCTCGACATCGAGCAGACTTCAGAGAAGAAAAGGTCCTGCTAGAGGTTTTGGGTAGTTCCTGCTTTTCAAGTAGACTAGTTTCTGCAATACGGAGTCAAGAGGACGTCTGCAATTGCCGCTCTACTTTTGGAGAAGTCATCTCCTTGAAATGCCAAATTGACTAGCAAGTATTTGAATTGCCTCACTGTTCCCCCAGTTTATGCAGTGTAAGATTCTATCTTTTTATGTAAATAGGAGATACCATTCTGCATTGACCTTTGTTAGTAAGCTTGTAAATAAACCTTTGTTGTGTTAGTGTTTCTTTCTAATTTCGTATCCCCAGTTTCAACTGTTGGTGTTGAAATATTTTTTTTTATTATTTCATATCGAACCTGAAGTGGACCTCTCTCAGAGGCCGTAACATTGTGTCGACCCTTGCCAGGATATTTCGACACCGTAACATTGTGGCGACCTTGCCTAGGCTATCAACACTTTAACAGTTTGAAACAGGGGAAATATAGAAAGAATCAGAATGAGTGAGATGGTGAAAGAGTTTATTGAGTCAGGTAAGCTACTGGGTCTAGAGGGGAATGATCTCCGTGAGTATGTTGAAAGGAAAGAAAGAGAAAAGTATGAGAGAGATGAAAGAGCAGCTGAGAGAGAAGTGAGGAAAATGCAGCGAGAGGTAAAGATGTTGGTAATGCAACAGGAAGAAAGAGAAAAAGTACGTATGCATGAACAGGAAGAGAGAGAGAAAGAGCGTATGCATGAGTTGGAAATTGCTTGGTTAAGAGAAAGTACTCGTAACAGTCGGTCAGGTGAGAACAGAAACGGAGCTGATACGTTAGGTATGAGTGCAGTGCTAAAATTAGTACCAAAGTTTGATGAGGAAGATGTTACGACATATTTCATGAGTTTTGAAAAGTTAATGGAACGAGCAGGTTCTCCTAAAGAAATGTGGACTTTATATTTGCAATCAATTTTGAGTGGTAGGGCGCTTACTGTGCATAGTTTATAGTTGCATGTCTAAGGAGGAATGTGATAATTACGATATCGTGAAAGAAACTGTTCTTAGCGTGTATAGGTTAGTACCGGAGGCGTACCGCAAGAAATTTAGAAATTTGAGAAAGGATGAAAATACTACGTATGTAGAATACGGTAAGAAGTTAGAGAGGCTGTTTTTTGATTGGTTAACTTCTGCTAAAGTTGATGATTTTGATACTTGGAAGAACTTAGTGTTGTTAGAAAACTTCAAAGATAACGTATCCCCTGAGATTAAACTTTATATAGAGGATAGGCGAGAAGTATCTTTTGCAGGAGCGACTAGGCTAGCTGACGAATATAGTCTAACTCATAATTTGAGTGTTAGTAAGAAACGAAATGATCCTTCGTCTGGTAGAGTACAATGCAGTAAAAGTTTCAGTCCTAGTAATAGCAATGCGAGTAGAAGTGACTATTCCTGTTATACATGCGGAAAACCTGGTCATACGTCTAAGGTTTGTAAGAGTAAAGTGGCATCTAGTGGCTCAGAAATAACTTGTTTCCGATGTAATGGGAAAGGACATTTAGCGAGGAATTGTGCAGTAGAAAGGAAGGACGGTAAGAAACCAGTGTCTCTAGTTAACCTTTCATCAAGTAGGAATGATGTGATGATGTCTTGCTTCGAGACACAGGTGCTGCTGTCTCACTGATTCGAAGAGTGTGTGTGCCGAACAGGGCAGAAATCAATATGGAAGAGAAAGTCTTGTTAGGTGGATTTCCTAACACTTGTGTTCTTTGTCATTTGTTGAAGATGAATTTAGAAAGTCAGGTAGTGTCAGGAGAAGTAAAACTTGCAGTTGTGGACAGTTTGCCCGTCGAAAGCGTTGACATTATTGTCGGTAACGACTTAGCTTTATCCAAGAATTTGAATCCTGTTGTGAGGGATAATCCAGTGCCTGAAATGGTAGTAACTAGGTCGGGTTTAGATACAGACATAGACTGCGGTCTTAATTTCTTCGTGGATTCGAACGAGAATGAGTTCGTGGATTCGAACGCTGCAAGTTAAAGATTCGGGATTCGGAACGCTGAAGTAAGGTTAAGTTCGTGGATTCGAACGTGAGTAAGTTCGTGGATTCGAACGAGTGTGATAGAGGTAGCGAGGTTGATCTTGGTATGAGTGTGTCTGAGAGACCGGACTCTATCGATGTCAACAGTGATAGCCAAACGGAAGGTGTAGCTGTCGAGAGTAACGTAGTAAATATACCGGTATCTAGTACTAGTTACGGTGATGAATTAGGCTCTAACGTTTTTGGATAAGTTGCAGAGAGAGGATGAGACACTAACCCGAATTTTTTAATTTGAGCTGGATGATGATCTCGATGATGTGTGTAAGGAAACTTTTTGTTTAAAGGACGAAGTTTTGTGTCGTTATGTTCGACCGAAGTCTGGTAGTGAAGGGGGAATCACAGGAAAATTCGTAGTTTCTAGGAAGCTTCATGAATTAATTTTTAAGTTAGCACACGATGAGCAAGGACATTTAGGAGTAAATAAAACTTTCAAGTGTATTAGTAGGGCGTACTTTTGGCCTAAAATGAAAAATGATGTAAAGAGATATGTTTTAAGCTGTAATGAATATATAATTGCCGGGAAACCGATTCAAGTAATTCCTAGTGTTCAGTTGTGTAATATTCCTTCAGTAGGCGAATCTTTTGATACTGTAATTATAAATATGTTCGGAACTTTGCCTAGAAGTAAGGGTAGAGATGATTGCATAACTAATCTTGAGTATTATAAAAACAATTTAAGAGTTGTTTGGCAGCTAGCGGAGGAGAACGGAAGCGCTTGGCACTTAGCGAAAGAAAACGTGAGCGGAAGTCAAGGGGAAATTAAAGGAAAGCATGATCTTAGAGCAAAAGAGAGAAGTTTGTGTGTAAGAGATAAAGTTTTAGTACTAGTCCAGAAAGAAGGTTCCTCTTTATCTCATAATTTCGATGGTCCTTTTTCAATTTTAGAGAAGAGGGAAATATACATTATAGAATTAATGTGGGTAAGAGTAGAGCAAAGGCAATGAATGTAAATTTGCTCCAGAATTATAAACAACGCCCCGTGCCGTGGCCTCCGCCCTTGTAACAGTGTTACTGAGTGAGATTAGTTTTGAGAAAAACACAAGAGGTGTTTTAGTATTTATAAGTTTTAATCAGAGTTCAGAAAACGGAAATAGTAAGAGAGAAGGATAATGTTATAGCAGATAGCCTCTCTAGAGATTTCTCAGAATGAGTAGCCTAATAACCGTTTTCTGTTATCGCACGAGTGAGTGTGTGAGTGGAAAAGCGTGCGTGTTTGACTGGATTAAAGCTTTATGCAGAATTGTTTCCCCGCCGTTTAATTCTTGCTTCTCTTTAAAAAAAAAATAAAATCAGTTGATTTCATTTTTTTTCTCTTTTGGGGGGGCGTGTGATGGTAATTGCTTCATAGCAAAGGAAGATAAAGGAAAGGAGAACGCATTTTCGAGAAGTTCGGCAGTAAAGAGGTTTTCGAGCCCGTGTTGGAGGCGCTTGTAACCTGTTTCTCGCGGCTGTTCTAGAATCGTCGGGCGTGTTGTGGAGCTCAACACGCGCCAATGTGTCGGGAGAAACGCCGCGATTTCTGATGCAATACCTCGTCTAGATTCATCTAGGAAATTCCAGTAATCTCGGGAGCCTGTGACGTTCGCCGTAGGCTCTGCCCCCAGAGTGCCGTATAAATACGACGGAGTGAGAGGAGAGAGCAGAGATCGTAAAAGAGAGACTCCAGTTAGTCACAGAGAGATATCCTCAGTAAGAGCCACAGATCAGATTATCAGCGAGAGATCAGCAACAACAGAGATCATCCGTGAGAGATAAGAGAAAAAGGAACCAACGAAGGATCAGAAGAGTTGTTCGAGAGTTGGTTGGATATTGGTCTAGACGTCTTCAGGAGTGGACGAATTATCTCGTGTTATCTCGACATCGAGCAGACTTCAGAGAAGAAAAGGTGCTGCTAGAGGTTTTGGGTAGTTCCTGCTTTTCAAGTAGACTAGTTTCTGCATTACGGAGTCAAGAGGACGTCTGCAATTGCCGCTCTACTTTTGGAGAAGTCATCTCCTTGAAATGCCAAATTGACTAGCAAGTATTTGAATTGCCTCACTGTTCCCCCAGTTTATGCAGTGTAAGATTCTATCTTTTTATGTAAATAGGAGATACCATTCTGCATTGACCTTTGTTAGTAAGCTTGTAAATAAACCTTTGTTGTGTTAGTGTTTCTTTCTATATTCGTATCCCCAGTTTCAACTGTTGGTGTTGAAATATTTTTTTTTATTATTTCATATCGAACCTGAAGTGGACCTCTCTCAGAGGCCGTAACATTGTGTCGACCCTTGCCAGGATATTTCGACACCGTAACAATGGTCAGCTATTAAATTAAATCTGCATTCGTAAGTAGTTCACCAAACTGTTCCCTTAGCTTTGGGAGTTTTGTAGCCTCTTCTTTTCTTCGTTTGCTACTTTTGTTGCCTAATGTAACATTCTATTTTTTACCTAATGTAAGATGCTACTTTCGTGGCTTAATGGTAAGATGCTGCTTTTGTGGCCTAAATGTAAGATGCTACTTTTGTTGCCTAATGTAAGATGCTGCTTTTGTTGCCAAATGTAAGATGCTGCTTCTGTTACCTGAATTCAAGATGCTACTTTTGTTGCCTAAATGTAAGATGCTACTTTTGGGACCTAAATGTAAAATGCTGCGTCTGTTGCCTAAATGAAGGATGTTACTTTTGTGGCCTAAATTTAAGATGCTGCTTTTGTTGCCTAATGTAAGAGGCTGCTTTTGTTGTCTAAATGAAAGATGCTACTTTTGTTGCCTTAATGCAAGACAGAAAATGTAAGAAATCAGAAACTGAAATTACATTTACAAAACTTTTGTATACAAAATGCCTATCAGATTGTTCAAGGGAATGCGCTGAAATAATTCTAAAATCGGTAATCATAATCCTATTCAGTAATTATATTGTAATACGCGGTGCCCGTAATGAATTTGACGACTAATGAGTTATCTGAAATGACGTGAATTGATAGACGTCTGGTCATTCAATGAAACATGTTCGATTCAATGTTTATCTCCACAATTCATGAATCGAGTCTGTCGTAACTTAATCACGCATTGAAATTAGGACAATGAATATAACGGAGAATTCTGTATTCTTAATTGTCTGAACCTTTTTCATATGCCAAGCTTCTGTTGAGCAACCTTTTTAGAATAGCTAAGAGGAACAGATAGTGCATTCCTTACCTCATCATTGCAGTTACAATGACAGTAGACCTAAGTCCAATGTGTGCTTTACTGCTCATTAGAAACAAACGACGAATATTTCACCAGCGACATTTTATTTTCACTAAAGTTTTCCCAGTAATTCCAACCTGACAATAAAATGAACTTCAATAGACAGTGTAAGTACCCTTCATAGATTTTAGTCCATAAGCAAAACCTGGTTAGCGTCAACTTCAACGTAATGTCAGTCAATAACAAAAATGTCCCAGTATTCTTAACGTCCCTCTCCAGTAAAGCATCATAAACGCACGTTGCCAACTTATCGCATACAAGTCGAATATACTTCAACGACTTATTGTAGTTTCTGGCCAGTGCCCCACATGATTATCCAGTATTTGCCAGAGGTTTGTCTTCCACTTAGGGTCGCTGACTTGTTTTCAACCTGTTTTTGATAAGTTGCTGTAGTGTGGTGAGAACTTTTAGTGCAGTATGGATGTAATGTGATGCTGTAGAAGGCTCAGATAAGATGACCCTAGATGCACTTACTTGACTTTCTCTCCATATTATCATTATTATTATTACTTCAGTAGATGAAACCTATTCACATGGAACAAGCACATCAGGGCCGTTGACTTGAAATTCAAGCTTCCAAAGAATGTTGGATTCAACCTCCCACTGAAGACCCCACACTGCAGCAGTAACTGTATTAGGGCTGTTGCCTTGTATAATAAGGCGCCCTATGAGGTAATGTTAGAGTTGCGATAATCTTACGCTAAGTCGGTTGGTTATGCACCTCCATACTCATTGGAGTGTCTTGGGGTCTTACGAAGTGGTTATGACGACGATGTGTAAATTCTCATGATGATATCTTTCTGATTGTGAGGCTTATTAGAAAACACGAAGTATAAAAAATACATCTTATTCTTCTGAGATTACATGATGAATATCAGACAGGGTTGTACAGGTCTGCCAATGACGATGGCTTGATCGCTTCTGCCAATGATGATGGCTGATTCTGTTCTGTTCCGACTACCATCTCGGTTACAAGTCATAAAGGAAGCAGACAGTAGCTCGAACATATGAACATACATACAAATGAGACACATTAGAAATCACGTAGGCCGTTTGAATTATAGGTCGCGGTAGTTGTCTCAAGCAGGAAGCTTGGACTAATGTTTCAAAACAAATGAATGACCACAGGTGACGGCATGTCAACTTAGCCTACTTTATTGTATACATCATCTTAGCGTCTCTGGTCTGATCACATTCCTGCAAGCAATCTGGTTGACCTCTTTAGTTTTAGTCTTTTATATATATGGAATATATTTTCATTATGTAACTCTTACAACTGATCATGACACAGAGCCAGTGATTTTTCATCGCCCTTGGGAAGACGCGACCGCCCGTGACATCTGAGCGGCATACTTTTGTTGCCTTAATGCAAGACAGAAAATGTAAGAAATCAGAAACTGAAATTACA